>NW_007249482.1:270689-311442 GCF_000164805.1 Carlito syrichta
CTCACCACAGCCTCCCAAAGGCGCGGGATTACAGGCTGAGCCACCGAGCCCGGCTTAAAAGATTCTTAACTTGATTCATAGTAGGTTTAAAAAGGATACACAAAGACTTGGGCATATTGAACTATTTTGTTGGCCTTTATCTGGGGCAATATTATTAAGAATAAGCAATGCAGCTGTCTGTCCTCAAGAATTACCGTCCGTGGCTTGTGCTTGAGAAAAATTTAAGAACTTACTAGAATAAGCAGCTTCACCTGCCTTCACTCAGAGCTGCGTCACCTGTAGGCTGGATCCGCAAGGTCAGCAGTTAGCACAGAGTTGCACAGCCTGGGCTGCGGTGGCGTTTGCTTTACCCTTGCCCTTGATGTGGTGACGAGTTGTCAGGCTTCTCGTAAAATTCCTTGGTGATGGCGTCTTCTGTTCTCTTTATTTCCTTTAGTGAACATCTGTCTAATTGTTCACCTCCATCGCTTTAGTGCTTTCCTCATGCTTTCTCTCTTTCCAGACAATAAACTTTATTTTCTTCGTAAGAATTCAGTCTACGCAAGGGTATTAGGCAGCTTGTTTGCACCTTTTAATTCCTGGATGTTTTCCAGAAAGGCTCTTTGCAGTAGTTCCAATGGGTTCATCTGTGAATCAGAGAAGACAATGCAGCATTGTGTTTGGGTTTTTATCAGTTACCTTCTGTTTGTAAACATCTGTTTGGAAATGTTTGCTGGTGCCCACCCCAGCACCTCCTAACCCCCACTAGAAATAAAGGGATTAATCTCTTTTTGCTTGGCAGAGGGAGAGGACAGTGTGTCCGCTGATGGGTTTTTAATTTTTTTTTTTTTTTTTTTTTTGTGGTCAGGTGCATAGGTATGCGGCTGAAACTCGTAGACTTTGCACATATTGCCAAATGACTTTCCAGAGGGATTCAGGCACTTTATTTCATTAATGGCTGTGAAGCCTGTTAATCCACTCATTACTGCAATTTAATTTTGATGCTGGTTTTTGATGATGTATTGAAAAACTGTATAAACTAGCAATTACAACTGGAAAATATTTCCATTTTTGAAGAGACCATTATTTCTCATATGCTTAGAAATACTCAGCAAGCCACTTTTTTTTTTTTTTTGCTTTTTATGGCACTTTATCCTTAATCTTTCTGAATTGTTCATTGCTATATCTTTACCACTAAATACACGGATTTTGCTTTTTGACTCAGTATAATAATGTTCTTAAGCTATATGAACTATTTTAACTTTTTAGTTATTATTGATATGTTCCCTTTTCATTCTGTTAAATTAATTTTTATGGTTTTTTTTTTTATGTTTTTGTGTTTTTCTGTATGACCTGGCTTGAAAAAAAACAACCTTTTGATTATAGAAATTTCATATATATTCAAAAGCAGAGAGAATAGTGAGCCCCCATGCACCTGTCACCCATACCACCCATTAGGAAACTGCTTTTCTCTGTTAAGTCATTGCTTCTGTGTGTGTGTGTATGTATACAAAAGTATGTATGTATGTACACATACATGAAGGTATGTATATATGTGTATACAAATACATAAACATATGTTTCTCTTTCTAGTGTTTGTGTACCTTGATTTATGGTTCATGTGTTCAAAATTTGTTTACAATAAGAGTACAACCTAAGTAGTAGAAATTCAAAGCCTTGTTATAAAAATACTTGATTTTCCTTTGGATTTATGGGCTCATGAGATAATTTTTGACCCCAGGAAGGAGGGAGGAGGCACTGTGCATCTCTAATCCATGCAAAAACTGCTACCCTGAACCTAATCTTCAGTACTCTGTGTGCCACAGAGATAAGGGCAGGGTAATGGAGCAGAGAGGTGCTCTTTGAGACTGTCATATAGAAACAAAAGTTCTCATGCATGATCTATGATATGAGATCTTTGCCCAACCAGGGGTTAAATGGCTGATTTCTAAATGCAGTCTACCTTTTAATAGTGCTGAATTACTTTGCCTCAATTCTATTTGCATTGGCTGAAATCTGCTTACAGAGATGGAGGAATGGATTTTTAGAAGGCTCTGGCTGAGGGACTTGAGGCATAGTCACTACCTTCTCAGAGCCTTGATGGCCCCTAGTTTGGATCATTACACAAAAGTCCCTGATGTTTGACAATTCTCCTTCTGAAAGAAAGTGTGTGGGTTGCTAGTTGGCTTTTCCAAGTGGTGACCTAATGCCAAGATGGCAGCCACTAGTGTACCAAGCATGCTAGGTTCTGCTGTTAACCTTACTTTGGGAAGACCACAGGCACTTGTCTTTTCTAAAACATACACATACAAACACATACAAGTCTGGAATGCAAAGGAACTTGCACTGAGCCATCTTGCTCCTCCCTGCATGGTCACCTTTTTCCCCAGCAGTGTTTGTATTTTGGTCCATCAGTACATATAGGAGATAGGGTCCTCCTGTCAATCTGTAACTTCCCTAAAACATTATCTTTGTGATATTATTATAACCTTCGGAGGATAGAATTGGGTATAATCAGGGAAAGCATGTAGCCTGGGACACATTTATGGCCTACTTACTCTATGCTAAACATGTCCAGATATGTAATTTTTAATATTCAACACAGCTTTGTTGGGCTGGAGATATTATAATTACCAGTATTGTTACGATTGTTCTTTTCAATTTTAGATATGATTATTGATCACCTTGACATGCCAGACACAGTGCTATATGCCTTATACTCATTATCTAACCTAATGCTCATGGCACTCTTTCTGGGTATATATAATTACCCCCATTTCACCAGATCTCAGAGAGTTTGGCAAATTATCCAACATCCAAATAGTTAACCAGTAGTAGAGCTGGAGTCCAAACTTGGCTAGGCCTTTTCTCTGTGCCTGTGTTTTCTCACCTGGGATGGAAGCATTGATTAGGAAAAGGTCAATTATTTCCCGCTTTGTCACCAACACACCTGGGAATTTGTTCCCCTGAGGAGTTGAGTTGTGCATTAGGGTTGAGCAGAATACACACATATGCATCAAATGCATGATAAATTTCTCCTCTTATCTTTCTGGATACTCTTAAAACTAGTTCTTTGTTTAAAAAAATTGTGCACATGGTAAAATTTGTAAATAATACAGAAACATCTAATTGGTAAGTCTCTTCCCAACACCCATTAAACATCAATTTTTCTACCAAAAGACAACCTCTTGTGTTTTTACTAAAAAACAAAAACAAAACAAAAGTTGCTGACACCAGCACTAAAGGCATTTATATATATTACATATTCATGTATAATATGTATCTGTTTAATAAAATTAGAACTCTTCTCATTATTAGTAATTATTTTTTCTGTTTATGAAATGTTTTTTAATACATTTAAGAATTATAGTTACATATACAATCATTATTTATTTTGTATACATCTTTTAAAAGCTCAAATCTATTTGTTTGTATTTCTTAAAACTGAAATCACATTATAGTCTGTTTTTTTTCCCCTGACATATTTTGGCTATCTTTCCATATCAGCACAGTTTTAGTGACTCTGCATAACAGCTTCATAACTTATTAAATGCATCCCTTATTGCTGGGCACAGATGCTATTTTCCGTTCTTCACAGTAATGCAAGGCTGGTGGTTTACCTGGGCTAAGTGAGGTTTTTAAATGCAAATTGATAACCCTTTTTCAGATCGGCTGTTTCAATTTGCACTCTTTTTCTAGCAATGTTTGGGTGTCTGGTTTTCCACACGTTCACAATATGGTGTATTTGCCATTTTATAATGATTTGTATTACTTGTTGGATGAGCATGTATCTCCATTTCATCAATAGCAGAGAGGAAGGACTGGGTTTGCCTGGCAGTGTGTCCCAATATTCTTCTGAAATTTAAAGAAGAATTGAACAAAAAGTTTTTACATCTCACATAAAACCCTTTAAAGCTCTCAGGCTAATTTATAATGGAGAGTGTGCAAATTAAGTTTTTTTCCCCCATGCCTAATTTTTATTAAAACACTTATCATTAGGGCTTCCAAATTGCTAGAGGAAGAGCATTTAGAAAACATAAGGGATCGAGAGTTGGTACTTAGGAAATAAATGAAGTAACTTTCTTTAAAAAAAAATTACCTTAGAGCTGAAAGGTAAAAAGACCTAAAATGAATTAGGATGTGAGTTTCTCATCATTTCATAGCTTACATATTAAAACAGGATTTAAAAAATACATTTCACATGTATTAAATTTCTCAAAATCTACATATAAGTTTTTGTAAGATGCACATAAGATTTTAAAAAATTACTTGGATTTCATCGTGGAAACAGCTGCAACAACAACAACAACAAAACCTCCACCTCTCAGGAGATAAAAAGATGTGTGTGTGGGAGGCCCTGATTTTAAGACGTTCACAATTTGGTGTGACAGTCATACAAGGAAGCAAAGAGAGTATGCCACTGTGGGAGTGTCTATAATGGTGCCATACATATCCTGCAGTGATCAGGGAAGATTTCCTGGAGGAGTTGACTGTGGACTTAATTTTGCAACAACAACAACAACATAATGAATTTGCCACAACAGAATAAGGAATTCGTTTTGTGACTGGAGTATTATTACTATTTCGTAGCGGGAACAGCATTCATCTTTCAAACTTTTCTTGCTTTACTATTTAGTCACTAGGAAATAATTTTAAATTTGCTTAGTTACTGATTCTCAGACTTTTGGATTTCAGGATCCAATAAGCTTTTTCAAAAGAAAACAAAAATGAAGACACCAACTTAGGCTTGCCAAAGAGAAATTTTTTCCCCCAAGAAAACACATGGGTATTTTAACACTGAATATTGTGAGGACATCTACCCACTCTAAAGGACAGCCACTTTATTTTTATTTTATTAATGTTTTGGTTTGCACTAGTTTTAGACTCAAATAGACATTGCTAAAAGAGTTCAGAGAATTCACTTATCTTCTAATTTTAACAACTTACCAAACATAGCATAATAATCAAAACAAAAAAATTGGCATTGGCACATTATGTTAACTGTCCTGCCTTACTCAAATCGTATTAAGTGTTACCCCAGTGGCTTCTTTTAATCCCAAGATCTAGTTGAGGATCCCAGATTATATTAAATTGTTGTGTCTGCTTGGTTACCTTCAATCTTGGACAGCTTCTCATTTCTTCTCTTTCTGATCTTGAGACCTTGGTTTGTCTAATATTTTCACATATTTAGATTGAGTGTAAGAATTTTTTGACAAGAGCATCATAGAAGTGGTGTTTTGTCCTTCTTCGTGTGTGAAATCAGGTAGAACATGGTGTTGAAATGTCTTATCTCTGGTGATGTTAGCCTTGGACACTTGGTTTTGGGGACGTCTGCTGAATCTCTCCAATGTCGTGGGACCAATTACAATTTCTTTGTAATCTACAGTTATTTGAGAGGAGATGCTTTGCGATTACACTAATGTCTTCTTTCTCCTTAAACTTTTGCACACTGACTTTTACCATCCATGGGTGGGTCTTGCCTGTGACCATTCTTACTGTGGCATTTTTGCCTAAAGATGATTTTATATTCCTCTTATTCTTTCTACATTTATTAACCAGAATTCATCTGAAGGAAGAACGGTCCCATCTCCCTTATTTATTTAGAATTCAGTTATTTTTTGATATAAGTATAGATTCCCATGTACTTATTTTAATCTATGACTGATAACCCATTACTACCTTCATTTACTCTATTACTCAAATAGCTTTAGCTTGGACTGTTAAGAGCTCTTTCTGGTTGGTTCCTGTGAAGGACGGTCATTTTAATTGAGTGACTTTTCTCTTCTCACTGCCTTCCTCTTCATTCCCCACTTTTAATTTCCTGTTGCCAGAGGCTAGTGAAAACTTAGTCATGAGCAGCTGAAGGTCTACTATTTGAGACATGCAGGCCTCGGGAATGGCAAGCAAACTCATGAGAGCACACTGGTGCCAGGCGTCTGCCACATTCCAGCAAGGCTGTGGTAGAGACCTGAAACAGGATAAAGAAAAAACAGACTGTCTTGTTGCTTGCGGGCAGGCATTTATTTCTTTTAGGATTGGAGGGGCTGGGAGGGTTTCCAGGAAGCAGACTCTGACTCTGCCTAAAAAATAATAGACACAGTTCACAGAAAACTTACTATGTGCCCTGCGGGTGCTGGGCCATTCACACCACGAGCTTCATCTTGTCTTATCCACCCACAGTCTTACTGTGAGGAGGACATTAATATTTTGGTTTAAATGATGGGGAAAGTGACGTTTCAAGTTCCCAAGAGGTCAAAATGCATAAATGAAGCAGTGGAGTGAGAATGGCATAAAGATTCAGATGGTCGTCTGGGACCGTGCCCTGCTCAAGATGTCTCGTTTTTTTTCTCCAGCATTTGGGAAGACTCAAGCCTTCAGTTCCAGGTGTAGGAGAGATTTCCTACCTGTTCTCTGATGACAGTGCTATGCACATCCATGTCCCATTATAAAACCCCTTTTATCCATTATTAGGGAAAAAGAAACCTTTCCACAACCTAGTCACTGGGATGTGTGGGGGTGTGTGTGCAAGTTTCTTCACCCTGCTACGTGACCTGTGGTTTTAAATATATTGATGCCGGGCTCGGTGGCTTAGCCTGTAATCCCGCGCCGTTGGGAGGCTGAGGTGATTGGATGGCCTGAGCCCGCGGGTTCGAGACCTGCCTGGGGAGCGAGACCTCATCTCTACAATAAATCAAAAAATCAGCCGGGCGTGGGTAGCGCATGCCTGTAGTTCCAGCTACTTGGAAGGCTGAGGTGGAAGGATCGCTGGAGCCCAGCAGGTCGAGGCTGCGGTGGCCGGGAGCGGCCACTGCACTCCAGTCTGGGCGACAGAGTGAGACTCCAACTCAAACAACAACAAAAATAATAATAAATAAATATATTGATATATTCCTGTCAATATCATGTCTTTTAAAATTCTTGCTTTTAGCATTTATGCAAGTCTGGGGATTTTTAACTTTCGATGACTTCACAAGAAATCTACATCTGAGGGTCTCAGATGATAAAATGTTCTACTTTTTCTTGAATAACCTTCCCACTACTGTTCATTTTCTTCCATATTTGGCTCTTCTAAATCTGCCATCCCTCAACCTGTTAGAGACAAGAAATTGGACTCCAGAGGAGATCTTAGCACCACCTTGAGGACCAACCCCAAGCACGAAGTTGAGACTGTGAGGCCTGGGGGTTGGTGGTGAAAGGGCAGTGACTTGCCCAAGGTCAGTCACATAAGGAGTTAGAGGCACAGCCTGGATGTGAAGCCCAGGGAGAGAACACCAGGCTGCCCTTCTGCCATCTTACTGTGATGCTTGCTGAAGAAGACTTGTCACTCCTGCCAACATCTGGCTGACCAAGTGGATAAAGGGAATTCTTCAGACCAGTTTCTTAATAATAAATGCCTACATACTCTCCTGGCCCAAGGCCAAATCTCCCCCGCCCCCTCCATCTCGGTTTCAAGGTTGAACATTCCTTTAGAGCTTGTGACCTTGCCCCTCTTGGCCTGTGGATGTCGCCCTCCATCCGTAGGCCTCCTTTCCGGAGACCCTGTTTGCAGCAAAACCTATAATTTTATTTTGGGTTTGGATATACTGATTACATTTTAGCTTCTGGTATATTTTCTTACCTGTCACAGCCATTAAATTTATTTTAATAGTTACTCTACCCTCCTGATAGCCACTAAAGGGGGAATTGGATATTGTCTATCAATTGGTTAGTCTGTGAACTAAGGCTGTATCTAATTACAAGGCATTGTATCGGTTCTGATTTATTAACCATTTACTGTGCTTTGGAGAAGCCAGCATTTTTAGTAGCACTGTTCAGCCTGGATATAGCTTTCCAGGAGGGCAGGGTGCCCGGAATATCTGATCATACAGTTATTACTTTGTGTCATATATAATCTTGTTTTTTCCCTGCAACAAATAAATCTTTGGGACTCCTGAAGAAAGAAAGAAAAAAAAAAAAGAAAGAAAGAAAAAACATTTGTGGTTACAGTATAATAAAAATAAACCGTTTGTCGTGACTGCAGCTGACATTTATCAGCCCGTTTGTGGGTGCTCTTTCTCTCTCTCTATAATACAGAACATAATTTGTCACTTTGTAAATACATTCCAGTCTAAATCCCTGCCAGCATCTGTTAGTGTTTGAAGGATTAATGTGCTACCCTGTGTATGTCTGCACTTCCAGGGAACAGTGTAGCATATGATTACAGATCTTGGGAGAGCAGGGGAGCCAAGTGGTTTCTATACTTTTTCCTACACGTGCGGTCTTTTTGACTTTTTTTCTGATTTTTTTTTTGTCCTTATCCCATTCTGCCCAGGCATCTGGAATTTCATCATGTGCAAGGATCCTCCTGGTCCCCAACTTTCCTTCTGTCTGTCATAGTCACAGTAAATGTCATAGTATTTTACTTGTAGTATGGATGAGCTATGGGTGACACTTTGGGATTAGTTAGACTTGAGTTGAAATTCTTCCTCCATCTAATTTATGACCTCAAGTTACTTGATTTCTGTTCTTCACTTACGACATGAAGATGCTAGTGTCTACTACTTTTTTTTTTCATAGAGACAGGGTCTTCCTCTGTTGCCTAGGAAGGTTTTAACTCCTGGGCTCAAGTGATCCTTGCACATTTTGGGCTCCCAAAGTGCTAGGATTACATGCGGAGGTCACTGTGCCCAGCAATAATGTTTACTACTTAAAGCTGCTATTGACGAAGGAAGAAATCCATGTCAATGCATAGTGTCCAACTTAGCTTAGAGTCACAGGTGGCTCTATATTACCTTCCATCATCATCAGTGTGATTGCCTTTCTTGATGTGTCCATGGAACTGAAAGGGTTTGTTCAGGGAGCCCAATGCCATGAGCCAGCTGGAAGTTATGTTTTTGTTTTGTTTTTCATCTTCTCTTGTTAGTTGGTGGGTTTTGTTTGGAAATATTTATATCTTGTAAATCAGTGGCTTAGTAGGTTCTTGGCCCAGAGAGCATCCTGCCAGTAAGAAACTGCGGTTCTCAAAAAGGCTTGGTACTGAACCTTGGCAGTACTGAGGGGTTTCAACACTCCTTCACCAATGGCAAATTGAGTCAGATTCCTGCTGGAAGGGTCATACTTGCTCTCCCCAGCAAGAGCCTGGAATTCCCTGAGTGTTAATGTGGCCTATAGTTCTGTCTACATTCTGAAGTGGCTCAAGACTGTCAATCCCCCTTAGTCTACCACTATCGTTTGGATTAGAGAAAGATTCCCAGACATGGAAGAAAGATCCTCTTCAGTAACTCTTTGTAAGCAATGTCTTTATTTCATATTTTCATTCTTTTGTTATTTATGCATATTTCTGTGTTCCCCCACCCAATTTCTGTGTCATGCTTAGCTCTCTTTTTTTTCAGTAAGGAAGAAAGTATATAATTCTGTCTTCATTAGGGGAAGCATTATTTTGTTGTGATTTTGTTTGAGTTTGGTTTTCTGAAGCATAAATGCATATGAACAGGACAGAAATATTATGTCCACATTCAAGGAGGCTTATGATTTGATGGTTACTGCTAGGGTTCTGGAGAGAACCTCTAGCTGATCTGGGAATACATTTTTGGGCCTAGCGAAAAATGTTTATTTTTAACCCCCGAAATGGCCAAACATCAACATACTTGGAAAATGTCCAGAAATTCCTATTTCAATCTTCTGATTAGTTTTTGAAAATTTCTAGACATTTTAAGAAGGTCTCATGTTCAAGAAGATGGAATGATAGAAACCATTAAGAAGATAGAATGATAGAAACTATTTAATGCTGTTACTTACAAAGTGGAATACTCTTGAACTCTAGATGTTTAATAGAAGATACATTTTGCAAGGAGAAATGTTAATAGATACTCACTGCTATGTCCATTTACGAATCCTTAATTCTTCACATTGTTTGGGATGTTATGCAGTTTATTAGTGTTTGCTTTATCAAGTGGTCTGTGAAATAAAACCATACACACTCTAAGGGATGGCATGATATTTCTTCTTTATTCTTATACATTCATGCAATCTGCGTGCAATATTCATTATAAGACTGTCAGGTTTCAGGGAATCACACTCTTGTTCTAAATAGGGATGAGCAAACTATGCTCTGTGGAGAAGAATTCTACCCCAGTGCCTCATTTTATAAATAAAGTTTTATTGGAACATGACCACACCCATTTACTTCTGCATTGTCTATGGTTGCTTTTGCTATCACCCTACAAAAGCATAGTATCTGGAACAGACTACCATAACCTACTATCTGGCCCTTTAGAGAAAAAGTTTGCCAATACTGTTCTAGAGGACTCATGGTCATTTGGAAAGAAAAGTCTGTTCTACTAAGTGCAAGTGAGCAGGCAGTTAGGTTAGTGTCTTCTTTCTACACATATAGAAACTATCGTATTACACATGACTCAGTTCTCAAACTTGCTTAATCCAATGCCTAAGGAGTGGAGGTAGGAGAGGAGTTATAATTAGCTGGTTTTTTTTAAAATCACAAAGTTACAATTTTAATGGTTTAAATACAACAATAATTTTCTTTCTATCAAGGACAAAGAAAAAAATAACTCAATAAAGCAAAAATATGTAAAAGGCTTTGGGGTCATGGAAAGAACAAAATTCTTTGGAGTAAAGTATATTGGGTGTAATCCCACTGTAATCTCCTGAGCTCAGGGATAATTTCAGGGCTAGGAAGAAAGTTCTGGCACAGAGACAGCAGTACTATCTTGCAAGGAGAACTGACTTATCTCAGTGAAAGGAGAACTGCCCTTCCAGTTCTGTAGTTACATGATTAGTAACTAATAATTACATGATTTTTGAGCAGATTTCTCGTGTTCTCTCAGCCTTTGTTTTGTTCATAAAATGGTGGTAATTGGATGAACTTTATAAAGACTCAGCAGGGTAAAATGTGGCCGTATCTGTAACCTCCCCTTCTGTGAACAGTTTCTGGCAGAGATACTCTAACGTGTTTAATTAGCATGAGTGTTTGCCTCATGGGATGGATTTTTAAAATTTATACAGAGAAGAATGTCTTAGGTCCTACATGTGTGATGACAGGTGACACTTAGGTTAACTGGAAAGTGTGACCTATATCCTTTCTGAGAGATGCATTGCAGACCTGGTATCCCAGACAGCAGCGTGACTTCCTACAATCAGTGCTGTCTTTTAGTTTTCTTGATGTACCTAATGTACCATGGCCTCTCTTTAAGGTCATGAAAGCTCTGGGCCATCCCGCTGCACTGCAAGCAAGAGAAGCCCTTCCATAGAGAACATCTGTGTCGCCAAACCAAAAAAGAAAAGGGAAGATGCTGTTTATAAATATTGAAGAGGCAGGGAGAGCGTGCACTGAGGCCAAGCTGCTTTAACATGCATGCCATTCTGAAATGGCTTCTAATGGACATTTATAAGGGAGTGTCCCTCGCACATTCCCTCCCCAATCTAATGCTGTCTGGGATGCTCTTCAGAGCATATGCAGTCTGTGACTTAGGTGACCTTTAACAAAATTGCCCAATGTGATTCATTCACCCCATTTGGCTACAAGAGAGGACTCCAGAGCCAACCAGGTACAAATGTGGCCACATACAGATGTCCAAACCAGCATACTGTGTGTAGGCACTGATGAGATGGGCTGTCTCTCTGAATTTGAATCTGTGTGCAAGTGTTGGCTGTACTCAACCACTCCACACAGACTCCCTCTTCCTCAGCTCTTGTTGAGACTTCATTTCCTAAAGTATCTTAGTAAGAAAAAGCGGTCTCTATGATGGAAAGTATTTGAAGTATATTAAAGTTGCCTTTGTGATCTCACTCATAGTTAACTTTAAAAAATGTGTGAATGAATATAATGCATGTTTTTACATATAGGGTTCTATGGCTCTTTTACAAGTCTGTTAACCATTTGATCTAACTGTTCTATTTTGTGCACTTCATCTACTTTTTTTTTTTTTGAGAGACAAGGTCTTGCTATGTTGCCCAGGCTGATCTCAAACTCCTAGGCTCAAGAGATTCTCCCATCTTGGGCTCCCAAAATGCTTGGATTGCAGGCATAAGCCAACATGCCTGGCCTCATCTACCTATTTTTAGTATAAGTGGTTAAACTCTTCTAAGATTGTCAAATTCATCAGTTCTTTCTTTTTGTTTAAAGCTATGTGGTTTGGCATGTGCTAGTTCATTGTTTTATAATCTTTCCTGTTTCTCCTCTCATGTAGTATCCTCTTTTATCTCTAGCATTTGAGGGTTTTGTCTCTGGTTTTTCTCCCCACTAATTTTTATTTTTGATTATGTTAACATTGCCACACTAACTATTCTGTTTTCAAAAATTCCCTGGTATTTTTCTTTCATCCCTTTATTTTCAACCTTTTAGATTTTATTTGTTGTATTGATATGTGTTAGGCAATTCTAACCGCTAGGACAAATATTCTGTGATATTTTAATAGCTTAGCACAATGTTAATTTCTTTCTAGCTTACATAATGTTTGTTGGGCTCCCAATTGACTGGAAGTCAGGGTGGGACTATGGGAAATCATGGTTGTGAGGATCTTATGGGCTTAAAGGGGTGCACCTCACTTACGTTTACATTCTACTGGCCCACTCTAAGTCTCATGGTTTTGTCTAATTGTGAAGGAGGTTGAGCAAAGAATCTAGCTGAGTGTCCCAGAAAATAAGGCACAGGGATTTTGTGAACAGCTGGTAGCCTCTGTTATAGTCTTCATATCTGAACACCAAATACGTTTTTGCTTCCCTCTTCCCTTATAGAGAACACATTCACTGTTCACCCAAAAACAGAGCGTCTCAAAGTCCCAGTTAATAACTTAATTCTGTGCAACGTCTAGCATCTCCTTCATGCTCAGACATGTTTTCCTTGTGGTCCTGTGACATTTAAAAAGGCAGTTTCCCATATTTCCAGCCCCCACTGCTACCCTGTACAACAGAGGTAAAGAAGAGGTAGAACATTAGCAGCGAAATCTTCCCTTTTCAAAAGAGAAGAATGGGAAACACATTACTTCATGCCAATCAGTGCTGGAATACTGCTGGGCAGGTAAAGGACCTGGCCATAAGAGGGCATTCTTCCCCTAGGTCCTAGATCTGCCTTAGAGGGAAGTACTCTGTCCTTTATCCTCCATGGCCCCATCTGAACTGGATCCAGAAAATTGTATCCTCCTCATGGGCTGGAACAGCTGTCATATTGCACTTCCTGGTGGTGCATGGTTGAGGCTCAAAGTTTTTTTGTCTTTTAACATGTATAGACTTTGAAAGTCAGAATAATTTTTTTCAGTATAATTCTTTAATAATCTTAGTAGAATTTGAAACTCTTTGTTTCCAGTTAATTTATATTTAGTGGTCACACTAGTGTCTCTTCTAGACAGAACTCTCAAGTTGCTTTATTTTTCTCATTTATTGTCACCATCTCTGTCCCTCACCCCCCAATCTCAATAGCAGCTACCAGGAGGCTCTCTGGAATAACGGGCTTAGGTTGAAAAGTAGCATCATTAATCTGATATATGCTGCTGGGCTGAATTATTTGAATGAACTCAGAAGTTGTAATGGGCCATTGTCCCTCAAAGACTTTTGCAAGCTTATTTTATACTGTTTGGGCTCCAGAATCAATTGACTTTCTCAACTCAATAATGCCCTAACTCTCTTTTCAGTTTGCAAACTGGGCAATTCTTCTCACCGCACTTCACTTTGTTGTAGAATCTTGGTAAAAGCAGCATGGAGCAGCTATACACACTGATGTTCTGCCCTAGGCTCAAGGCTCAGTAGGTATGAGATCATCATTTTAAGCTATGGCAGAGAACTGAGTTACCAAATGTCTTTCCGTGTATGACATAGACATTGTATGGAGTTTCTGAGCAACAGGTGGCTTTTGTCCATTTGTTGAGAAGGGTATTCAAGCTCCTTTTACTTAGTGGCTGTACTATCTCCTGAGAATTTATTATAACTTATTTTGAGATATATTATGCACATATCTCATGGAAGGAGAAAAAATTAGGAGCCCGATTCACAGACGGAACAGCCCAGGTGTTACATACTCTTCCACTAAAACACTTTTAGTAGAAACCTAAATGCCATGCCTCAATGCAACATAGGTTAAGAAATGTGGCTTTCTGTTCATCAACTTCTTTTCCCATACTATGGAAAGGGGAGCCCTATCCTGAGAAATGAATAGTTATTGCTATCTGCAGTGTATCTTTTAAAATATAACACAGAACTGATTTTCAAATTCTAGCCTGTTGGCTTTCTGCCTTTTAATGTGTGGATTTACGTTCATTTCCATTTCTTGGGATTCCTGACATATTTGTACTAATTTCGATATTTCATTTTATGTTTCTTATCTATCAAGTATTTTATTATTATTATTATTTTTAATTTTTTTCTAGGCATTTTCTTAGATTTTCTTTTTATCTCAGGCACTCCATACATCATTTTCCCCCCGATGGCTTGAAAGCTAATGATTTTTTTCTTTTTCTTTTCTTTCTTCCTTCCTTTCTTCCCCCACCTCCCCTTTTCCCTCCCTTCCTTCCTCCCTCTCTTCCTTTTTTTTTCTTTCTTTTAACATATATACATTTATATTTTAACATATATAACATATCCAAATTTTTTCTTGCAGAGTATACACTTATTCAATGTCTCTATCATTCTAATCAACAAACCCAAGCCATGCCTGATTTAATGGCTCAATGATATCCTCCCTACCATAAAATAAATTCCACTTGGTACTGTTGTTTCAGGTCATTCTCCAGTTCATTTTTAAGTATAATTTATTTGGTCCTTTAGCTAATCTAATGATGTGCAAAATTTGTCTATAACTTGGCTATGACTCCTCCGTGCATGTGTGTGTTGTTTAGAGCTTTCACTTTTTTTTCTGTCTTTATAGGTGATTTGGTGGGAACTTATAAGAGGCTACTAGGCAGATGTCATTTTAAGCAGGAAACCTCATTTCTTTCTGAAACAAATTTTAAAATCTCTTACAGTTTATCTGGTGAATATTCTGCCTTGCTTCTGCAGGACCTCTGAAAGATTTTTCTCTTTGGATTCATCTATAAATTAAAAATAACTGTTTTGGTCACTCCTCAAGCATGATGATATTATTACATGTTTCCTGCGTGCTCTGCATACCAAGTGCATACCCATCACATGCAGTGTGGCCAACTTACAAGAGGCAGGAGATCAGCCAGGCAGCCTGAAGCACCGAGAGAAATGCCCGGGTTTCCAAATGGCTTATGGAAAATTGTTGCTGCCAACATTACTAGCCTACTTTACTTTCTGCTTATGACTTTGTCCCAGGTTTGGGGGTACTTTGTATAGTCATTCATTCATTTTCTAAATTAAAGTCTGTCTCGAAAACCTGCTCAGTGCCATTCACTGCATATTAGGTATTAGGGATAGAGATGTGAACTGTACATTTTAATTTACTATAAATGTCAATGTGAATTATTGGTTGTTTTGCTTTTCTTTCATAGTCTCCTGCAGTGTTCTTGGGAATGGAAATTGGTATAACCTTTTTGGAGGACACCCAGCAAAAATCTATCAAAATTTAAAAGTGGATATTTCTTGACCTAGTGATTCTACTTCCAGGAATGTGTCTTATAGAAAAATATCATATATTGAGAAGTATATATATCGCAGCATTTCTTTTAGTAGCAAAACAAACGAACAAACAAAAAAACCTTAAAACATCATAAAGTAATGTTAATTAAACAAAAATAATAGCTGGCCAGGCTCGGTGGCTCAGCCTGTAATCCCAGCACTTTGGGAGGCCAAGATGAGTGAATTGCCTGATCTCGAGGGTTCGAGACCCACCTGGGCAACTTGGTGAGACCTCATCTCTACCATAAATCAAAAATTAGTCGGGCGTGGGAGTACGCGCCTGTAGTTCCAGCTGCTTGGAAGGCTGAGGCAGAAGCATTGCTGGAGCCCAGCCAGTCGAGGCTGCAGTGGCTGGGAGTGGCCACTGCACTTCAGTCTGAATGACAGAGTGAGACTCCAACTCAAAATAATAATAATAATAGCTAACATTTATGTTATATCTATTCAAGGTGCTTCCCATAGATATAATATTGTTGGATCCTCACAGTAACTTTAGGGATGAAGTTCTTCTATAATTTCTATTTTTACTGATGAGAAAGCTCAGGCATTGAGAATTTAAGTAAAAAGTTCACAAAACTAATGAAGGGTGAGAGGACAGTTCTCCTTCCCTCTCCCCCTTCCTCCTTCCCCTCCCCCTCCATCCCCTCTCCTCTCCTCTCCTTTCCTCTCCTCTCTCTCTCTCTTTCTCTCTTTCTTTCTCATGATCACAGCTCACCACAGCCTCAGCCTCCTGAGCTCAGGTGATCCTTCCACCTCAGCCTCTCAAGTAGCTGGGACTATAGACATATGTCACCACGCCTGACTAATTTTTTGATTTGTGGTAGAGACAAGGTCTCACTATGTTACTCAGACTGGTCTTGAACTCCTGGGCTCAAGAGACCCTCCTGTCTCAGCCTCCCAAAGTACTGGGATTATAGGCATAAGCCACCATGCCCAGCCATGGGTGCAGTTTTTGATAAGTGATTAAGCACAATGGGTGAAGCATACTGGTTCAAAAGAAGGGGAACAGAACTTTATTTAGATATATTCAATTATGTATTAATTGAGAAAAAACAAATTTTTAAACAACAAAGTAAGCTATAATACTATGTTTATAGGAAAAGTTGCATGTTTTCAGATGAATCCAGGCTCCTCTCACCAAACACACAAAGGCAACCTCAGCCCTACTGACATTTGGGGCCAGAGTAGGCCAGACATTTGTCAGAGGGGGCTATCCTGTGCATTGTAGGATGCTTGGCAGCATCCCTAATCTCTACCCACCAGATACCAATACACCCCTCCAACAAGTTACAACAAGCAGAAAAATGTCCCTAGACATTAGCAGATATCTACTGATAGTAGAATGTCCCCGGCCAAGAACCTCTGAGGTAGCTGCTGCTCACGCCCAGGTGTGGATATCCATGTGTGTTTCTCTCCATTCCAAGGGCTGTCACAAAGACCACCTCTGTCCATGTGAGATCTCTCCTACTTCACAAGTCTTTCATGAGGAATACAAAATCCTCTAGATCAGAGTAGACAAATCTTGTTTTTCTCTTTCTCTTTGGTTTACCCACTGTTGACCTGCCACCAGATAATTAACAGGCCCCAGATCTCTGTTTCAAGCTATCCATTGCTTTCTGAGTCGAGGAGGTGGGGGCCGCTGATTTTTCTTTTATCAGCGAGTTCCCCAAAGTGAGGCATTCCAGGGCTTAACAAGTTTCATTAAGAACACAGTTATTAAATATTCAAAATATATATACTGTTCCTGTTGAGAATATAATTATACAGTAAATTAGCCAATGTCCAGTATGTTGCCTTTTAAGCACATCTTTGATGTTTCCAGTACTTACATAAGATATAGGGCATGTTTATTAAGAGTCTTCAACTGTGTATAAAGCTACAGCAGTCAAAAGTAATGGTGTCTGCTGAAGGATTCTTTATCATATGAATTTACCTTTAGTCATCTATTATTTATTTCAGCTATTTTATATGCCATTATAATAAATATTATGACAGAGAAAGCTTTTATGCTTCAACTTATTGTACTACTCTCTCCTTGCCTGCAATCCTTCAGGAAAATGTAACCACGCTTTACCTATAGTTAACGTAAATCATCGCTTACATTAGAATGAAAAATTCACTATGAAAAAAGGCTCCTTCTTCAATAGTAAGGCATAAATGCACAATCATGTTGACTGCCAAGCTCCTGTGTCATTCACTGTCCTTCCTTAAACTGTTTTTAAGCTACAAAGTGAATACATTGCATAGAGGGAAATTGGAAGGTTTTTGGAATATTTTCATTCTCTTGTTAGTTTCTGGCAAGATAAGCATTTTTTATCCAGAGTGCAAAATATTGCCAATTACAGTCTAAGTATTTTTAATAGTTTTGCTTTACATAGCACGTAACTCATATACCAAATTAAATAAGCTGTTATCTGGTGCAATTTCTCCTTGAATGACCTCACAATTACCTATAGATATTGATACAGTTATTTTATAAATTGAGTTCCAGCAACACAAGGCAAAAATTTTGACCTGTATATAATGAAGTAAGAGTTGTCATGATTTTCTTATTAGGGATGTTTGTGTACTTTGGCAGGGGAAGGTGGGAAGGACACTGGTGGGGGAGGCGTGAGGGGAGGGGTGTGAGAGTGAGGGGTGGTTGATTTGAAGGTTAGGAATGGCAAACTCAGCCTCTATCCTTCAAGACTCCAAAAAAGGAAAAAAGGAAAAATAAAAATCCAGGGCTTTATCAGGAACTATTTTTTGGTATAGTTCCCTACTTCAGAATATGGAATTTTCTCTAAAAGCATTTTCTTATTAAAAGCAAAGTCACTGGTAAAATGTGTAGAGCCAGGACAGAGATTCTCGAGCTCTTCTTTTTCCTGGGCATCCTATCAGAAGGAGCATTTTTCAGTGCTTACTTTCTGTGTATCCTATCAAAAGAAGCATTTTTCAGTGCACACTTTCAATCTTTAGGCTTGACAAAGATTAGGCAAACTCCTCATGAGGCATACTCACAACGCTGGTTTGGGTTTGACTAAAAGGTACAAGAATCACAAAATCAATGCAAACATCCATCTCCTTGTGTATTTCTCAGCAAAGATGCCCCATCCACTGCCACCATTAGCATCACTTAAATAATACTGGAGAAATTAGTGTTTTGAAGTCCCTCATAAGATATTGATGAATTATTAAGCCAGTTTAGTTAGATCTTTCCTAGAGTACAGTGAATAATGTCATGTCCATAATATGCTCAGTGCCAGTGTCTCTTGCAGTTGTAAATGTGACAACTCCTATTTAAGATTTTAGAACATAAAATCAGGACTGAGAGTGTGTAAAGTAGAGGGGTGAGAGACATCAGCATAATGCAATTAAGGCCCATTGGATTAGAATTTGCAGGATGCCATTAGCAATAAGTTCTGAATGTAGATTATTGCCGTGGTTACATTTCCTCTTTCAGCAATAACACTTCTCTTGTAAATTCTAAGTGTGTAAAATAAATATGATATAAAATAGACACAGATAAGAATATATAGATGATGTTAATTTCTTTATAGCTTCTCAGTGTTATGTGTTAAATAATTTGATGACAGTGGCATGGCGCAGTGTGACAATCCCATGATGATATGAGCTTCAGAACTGGTCCCACCTCAGTTGAATACCTGGATCTGTGACTTACTAGCCTGACTGCTTTAAAGTCTGTCAGCCTCTGTGTTTTCATTTGTAAAATGGGAAAAATTATATATGCTTCAAAGGAGTTTCATATTAGTATTAAATGAAGAAAATACTAAGCATGTTATAGTTACTTATTTTTATTGCTTTTATTATTAATAAATGTATGTAAATCAGAGCTTTTGTGGGGAATCCAGAAATGAGCTCTTCCATATGTATAAGGGAATGGTAGCTACATACTCACTGAATCAGTGTAGATTAGCATTTTGAAATATGATCACAAAACAGCTTATTTCCTGTAAACAGTAAGTCTTGCCTCTGCATATGGCAAGTCCCCCACAGCTGTAGGAGAATATCCTCTGGGTATATTGGAGGCCAGGCTCTTCGTGCCCATTCAGTGCATCTGGGTTTCTCTGTCCTTCTACCTCCAGCTGCTGTACCAATGTGCTCCCCTTTTTGACCCACTTGGTGATGATGCTTTCAACACAGCCTAATGAAGAGTTGCCCCTGCCTGCTGATCAATGTGTCGAGAAGGTGCACCGGGAATTCTTTGGGAAGAACCAAGTGGAACAGCCATGCTTGTGTGCGAGATAACAGCATTTTGGAGTGTGCTCATGTGATTTCACTCAGCATGCTCCATTATACCCAATAGCTTGGTCCCCAGACCAAACACTTTGGGGTCATTATGGCCAGAAATGGGATATTGGGAGATGATTCATGTATATCCTCCCAGCTAATTCATAGACAATTTACAATTAATGATGATTAAAGTAAAAAAAAAAAAAGGTAATAATTTGTGGTTTTAAAAATAGTCTTGATCACAAAAATAATTTATATCCAGCTTTCTACAGGCCTGTTACCGTGAGATCTGACCCTTTCTCTCTTCTCGTTGTTGGTAAGGAGGTTGTGGGTATGAGATATTGCTGTTGATGTGTTTCAATGATGGAGGGGAGAAAAGGAAAATCAGCAAAGGAAAAGGAATCTGTGGAAATGTTGGAGACAATGTTGGTGAATGAATGAATGCATTCACTCTTGTAAATATCGTCTCCCCTTTGGGACCAAGAGCAGGACAGCATACTGCCCTCTGTATGAGGCAGTTACACATCTGATGGCTTCCCTTGGTCTTGGCTTCAGCTGCTGTGAGGGTCTCTGAGGAGCAAGGAGGGGTGGTGGGTGAGAGGACGGGTAGATTGTGTGGCTATTGTGGAATACAGAGTAGTGATTAAAATCTTGACTTGGTATGAATCGGTGCTCTGCCAGTTTTTATCTGGGCAAAGTTGAACAAGAGCCTTACTTCAGTTTTTCCATCTGTGAAATGACTGGATAATAATAACTGCTCCTTTACAGGCTTGCTGTAGGCATAGACAAATGCTGCGGGGCAAGCACTCATATGGTCAGTGTCTTGAGATTGCTCTTATTGGTCAGTGATGACCCATTCAGCCTTACTTGTGAAGAGTGAAGCAATTCAGTGCACATCTTGATGATGAGGACGACAATGATAACACAATAATAAACCACCACAATAACAATATAGAGTTATAGAATATGTGTCATGCATTAGGTATGGTTCCAAGGGCAGTACATGTAGTAACTCATTTCCCAGAAGGCAGATGCTATTATTAGTACCATTTTGCAGAGGAGAAAACCGAGCACATGAGAAGAGTTAACTTGCTCAACTGGTAAGTGCTGAATTTGATCAGATCCAGGCAGTTGGGCTTGAATCCTTGGCATTAACCAATACCTTTAGGGGTCAAAGTACTCATTGAGTTGGGAACCAGGGTACCATGGCCTCAGAGGTATTCAATGAGCTTCCTTCCTCCTCTGGGTTTTTTTTTTTTTTAATCATCCTTCACAGAAGAGATATTCCAACTTTCTCTGAGCTAGTTATGTTACTTTTACAAAATAAACAAGGGAGACCTGCATTACTAGTATGCATTGTTGTAGGAAAACAATAGGCATCAAAACTTAGCAATGGCCTTCAAAAATATACTTGGCGATGGTATAAATGAGAGACCATTATGTGCTCCATATCTTATATACATCATTTTAATCTTTACTCTAACCATGCAAAGTTAATACTATTATCCTCATTCTCAAATAAGGCAACTGCAGCCCAAAACATTCAAGAAGCTTCCTGAAGTCAAGTTTCCAGTGCTGTGGTCATGGTGGACTGTGGCTCCAGGTCAGCCTGACTCTGGTGTCTGCTGAAGAAGACAACATCTCCATCTTTCTGTCTAAATACCACACACTCCTCATATGTTTCATTTGGTTTCAGGCAGTTTTGCATTTGAGTCACATGTGGCTAATCTATAGTTGTAAAATGATACTACAGATTACTGTTGCCTAAAAACAACAAGCAGCCCCTTTGATTCTAAATTTTTAGACTCAAATCACTGAGCCAGGTTTTAGAAGTTAATAAAGAGTAGATCAAGAATATGTGATGTATTGAAGGTGTCAGCGAGCTGTGCCATCAGTGAGTGCCCCTGTATCCCAGAGAAATGGGAGAAGAGAACATGAGTTACTTAATTATGTGTTGGGAGCAGGTGAGCTTTTGAGCTACTTAAAAGTTACCTGATGCTTTATGTGTGGGATGCCACCTGTGTGGTTCTGGTTTTTTTTTAATTTTTAATTTTAATTTTAATTTTTTGAATTGGAGTCTCACTCTGTTACCCAGACAGGAGTGCTGGCCATCGCAGCCTCGACCTGCTGGGCTCCAGTGATCCTTCCACCTCAGCCTTCCAAGGAGCCAGAACTACAGGCATGCACTACCGTGCCTGGCTAATTTTTTATTTATTGTAGAGACAAAGTGTCGCCAAGTTGCCCAGGTGGGTTTCGAACCCACAGGCTCAGGCAATCCACTCACCTTGGCCTCGCAAAGTGCTGGGATTACAGGCTGAGCCACCGAGCCCAGCCGGTTCTGTTTTTAAATGATGGGTAGTAGTGTCTGTATACATAAATGCAAATAAATTAATATTTCTATTTTTTGTGAGATGATAAATTTGTGTACTTGTGTGATTAGAGGAAAGAATGAGGTTTTGGGGAAGGTGGCTTTGAAAGAGATTTTATATTCAGTGTTCTCAGTATAAACCTCTTTCTTTTAAACATCAGTAGGTAGATGGATTCATGAATGAATGGATGGATAGATGGATGACAGGATAGATAGATAGATAGATAGATAGATAGATAGATAGATAGATAGATGATAGATAGACAGACAAAGGAGGGACCCCGAGAAACTTAGAATAAACTTAGTTCACATTTTGCCTCAGCATAGCCATTTTTGCTTACATTGACACACTTTGAATCTAGCACAGGTTAGACACAGATAGATAAATTTCCAATAGGCAGGTTTTAGGAAGCGACTTGCCATTTTACTGCAAGTCAAGTGGCAGCCTACCCCACTCCCTTGGCAAATCTCCAGCAGATGCAAGACAAGGACAGCCCAACCTTTCAATTCATGGTTTAGCATAATAATTTCTAAGAAACTTTTTAAGGTTCTTTGTTGAAGGCAGAAGGTCAAAGATCACCCCTTAGCTGACTGAAGCCACAGAAATGATAATAAAACCACATTTCTGCTAAGGAGATTGTGGACTGGAAACATCTGATGGGTCTCTTACAGGAAAAAAGCCCTCTCTCTGTCTCCTTCCCTTTAGTCCACCACCATGACAGCAATCACATGACTAACCCACCCATCTGCCTGCTGTCCGTCACCTGACGTCAGTACCTGCACAGTACCTACCCCTTCATGATGATGTGGAGCAGACTACTACCCAATCACCTTAAAAACCTTCCCCCATCAAAGGGGGAAGGATTAAAAGGACTCAACCATAAGCAACCAGCCTCCATTGCCTTACTAAGCTGTGGTGTGACCATGTGCTCTTTGAGCTATGACCAGGCCATGCTTTCCTAGGTTCTGGCTCCCTCTCCTTCCTTGGAAAGGTGATTCTTTTTCTCTCTCTCTCTCTCTCTTTCTAATTTAGTTTTTAAATAAACTATATTTTCTAATTTAACTTCTGTGTAATTCTTTGCATCTTTCATGCAGCATCAGATGACCCACCAAATACCTACACCCCTCAGTGGGCCTGACCTAACATTCTGGAGGCCCCACTGGGAGTGAATCTTAACATTTTGGGGGGTCCCACCAAGATCTCACAGATAAATATGGAAGAGTGATACATGGAAGGCCAGCAGATTATTTTAGGGTAGTGAGATTTTTACACACACACACACACACACACACACACACATACACGTGTATGTATGTGTGTATATATATATATATATTTTAATCCATGTTCATCTGTCTTTTCTAAATATTTCTATAATTAATGTGAGTGTGAAGCAAGAAGTGGCCTTAAGTAATCCTGGAGCAATAGACAGAGGCCAAGCCATGGACTATGTGTTAGCTGTTTCTGTTCCTCATTCTTATGTTTTCATTTCTCCCCTTTCTGGGCACATGGAGGGTTATACCTTATTGAAGCTAGGTACTGCCACATGATTTTCTCTTTAAATGTACTGTGAGCAGAGGGATATCTGTCACTGTCAAGGGGAAGCTATTGAGATCTGCTGCCTGCGCATTCCCGTCCACATGCTGTGGAGGCTGGTGATGTTATAGGTAGTGAAGGCTTTGTCCACTTGGGCCCTGGCTAACCATGATAGATTGGGTCTACTGACCAGGGGTGGTTATGAAGTGTGAGCAAGTTATAATCATGGGTCAAACATGGAGATTTGGGGGCAGTTTCTTACCAAAGCACATCCTAATTGATACAGAGGATTTTGTGAGCCTTGCTGAGGAATTTGGACCACATCTTGTTGGCCATTGTGAAATACAAAAGAACTTTGTTTTCTTTTGTTTTCCCAATCCAGAGAGCAAGCTCTGGTCAAACAAGGGCTGAATTTTTCCTGTTCTAGATCACATGTCCTAGTTCTAACACTTCTTCATAAAAGTCATGATTTCCTTGGTGGTAATAGAACAGTTCTCTATCTTGAATAAAGTATAGGATTATGCAAAAGTATATACAAAAGAAAATGAATGCTGTCCCCCTCCATGTTGAGAACACCTTAATGACTGTGATCTCATAAATTATGTTTTGCAGATGTTGATATTTGCGTTTTGCCAAGGTTTTTCACATATATATGTAATATGTTAGCATTGGGGGAAGCTGGGTGATGGGTATGTGGGTGCCCTTTGTACCATTTCACTGCTTCTTGTGGATCTATAATTAGTACCAAGTAAAAGTCAACAACAATAAATTCATGGATTAAACTGAGAAAATGAATTGTGGTCAGTCGCAGAATCACGGCTAAACTTGGCAGGAAATCTCACATTGCCAAATCGAGGCTCTTGTCCTCACCTACCAATCAGCAGTTCACCCCTCAAATATGGGCCCTATTTGCAATCTGTCAGTCACTACATTCCTATTTAGAGCATTTCCCACTACAAACATTTCTATAAAGCTGCCAAGTTTAGTAGACAATCGGAAGTGTAAACCCCATCAACACACATATAAACACATGCACACACCCTAATTCTAAAGGCTACATTCTTTCTCCCCTGGACTGAACACATTGCATACACTTTCTCTGCATTTCTCAGGGTTGGTAGCAGAAACGGGAAACCCGATACCCTGGGCAGGAGAGTTACCTGAATAATAGTGTGTGGATTTGAATCACTATCCCCAGGAGCCTAGTAACCCGCAGCTTGTGGATTAGTCTGTTGAACTACTTGATGGCTTGTGACCCCTTGTTCCCTTAGAAATATATGTTCTGATTTTGTTCTTATTGGTAGTGGCAGTTCTGTGTTTATTTTGAAGTGAAGAGAGAGAACTGAAAAAAAATTGACCAATCGTAATTTACAAATACAGAAGAATGTATGGGCCGCTTGGTCTGCTATCCTTTTTGTTGAAATACTGCTTTGGGGCCACCATCTGGGAATGTTCTCCTTGTTTTATGGAGAAAATATGTACACGCATTTTTATAATACTTAGCCCTCATGACCCTCAGGGTTTCCACTGGGGGCTTGGCTGAAGGAACAATCTCTTTACCATCCCCTCTGCAACAAAATGAATATCTCATTTTCTTCTTGTGATACATTCACATTTCAGTAAGAATCTATGTATGGCAGTGAGTGTCATGTTCAAGTGAAGGGAGATGAGGACCAGAGGACATAGGATGAGGGTAAAAAGCACTTTATTTGCTAACTCTGAAAGGCAAATTAAGTAGTTAAGTGTTTATGAGTTCTGAGAATCTCTATGGGGAGTTGATATCTTGGACACTTCGGAGAGATTTTTTTAAACAATCAGATAAATATCAGTTACTCAGAAAGAGAACATAACAGGGTTCTGTTCCTCATCTGGAGGGTCCATACCTTCTACACAGGGTGTGACCTCACTCAAGTGCCTTTGCTCCTCTTGATGAATTTCCTTCTTTATAGGATGAGAGGCATGGCCTCATCTTTCAGTGGACCCTCCAACTCTATTATTCCCTGATCTTTGGAAACAAACAAAATCCATGTATTGGCATATTTCCTTTTTCTGGATTGGGTTAATTCTTCTCCTCCTCCTTCTCAGTTCTGCACATTTGAGCATCTGGCACTATTACGCAAGACCAGGAATTTAAATCTATGCTAGTCAATCTTGCATTTGCCACTAATACACTGTTGGGGTTTGGAGCAATTATTTAACCACCTTTACTTAAAATTGGACTTTGTTAGCAGACATGACCTGGGTATTCTAGGTTCTAACAGTCAGTGATCTGCTCTGATGTTGTCATCAAGGAGCACCCTGGGGCATCATTGACATCAATATATCCACCATGCTGTACTTTAGCTCGTATAAATTACCATGTATTGCTGAGTGGCATCAGGGCAAGAATTAAGCCCAACAGACATCTCCTCTCCTAGTTAAATTTATTAAATACCATCTCTCCTCTAGATGTTGGGTGCAACACGTCTTCTCATGACCCTGTGCGTAGATCATTAAGCTTCATCTTTTAAAAATGGGGAAACTGAGGCTCAGAAGTATTCAGTGGTCCAAAGTAAATGTATTTTCCAGCAACCACGGCATGATATTTATTGTTCAAGGCTTAGGACTTTGGTTAGAGCCCAAGACTCAGGTGGCCAAAAGAAACCAGCTGCAGATACACTGATCATAGCACAGTCCTGTCCATTCCTGAATAAGACATGAAGGGTGGGGCACATTCTCAGCAGTGCCATTTGCATCCCCATTCACAGCATTAGAGGTATCATGTTATTCTCCTTAATCTTACTTAAGCATCACAGTCTAGACTAGAATTCCCAAGTCAACTGTTTGTTTTATGGGACTCTTCTAACCTGAACAGGCAGGTTCACCCAGTGTTCTTGGCTTAATGTTCTTTGGAGGAGCTAGGTCTAAGAAGTGAGAGTATTTAATCCCACATGCTGAAGTCCATCCAGACTGAAAAGTTGGGAGTGCCCCACAAACACAAGGCAAGTGAGGTGACTGTTGCCACGCAGAACACAGCAAGTGGAACATGATTGCTTCAGAACCTGACTTTTTCACTTCTTCTGATTTCTTGCCGAGAGGGACCTCGGACTTTGGCATTGAACTGACTTGGGGTCAGTTCTTGCTCCCAGCTTCTCAAGTCTGTGGTCTCTTAAGATGCCACATTGTGAGATGGGGAAAACAGTGCTTGCCTTTCAGTTGTTGTGAGCATTAAGTGAGATGGTGTGTGTCAATGCCCAGGCCATGATAGGCTCTGATTACACAGTAGCCATCACATTATTATCATCATCGTTATCACCATCATTATCCTGATGTACCCCACCTGTCTAATAGAGTTTTCTGAGTTGCTAAGTCAGGGTTCTTTTGGGGGGATCTAGGTCTATCAGAGTCCATCAGTATAAATGAGTCTTGCCTGCTTTTGTACTTTCTATAAATGAGTTGTGTTTGATTTTTGATGCAGGTTTAGTGGAAACGTTTCAGAACTTGGTTGGCAGTTTTTGAGATTAAAATGTTGCCCACTGCATCTTTGCATGAGCCAGGCTTTGTCCTGGCATTCCTTTCTCCTTCCAGCTTTTTAGGACACAGACTGAGAAGAGATAATGTTAGCCTGAAGACCCTTTGGAGCCTCTTCTGTGCGCTGTGTGAAACACAACACAACCCCCAGCCTGTAGGCTTAGCAGAATCCCAGCTTCACATCCTCCCCGAACTTGGCAGTAAAAGCCTGTTCTTCCCTTCATTCCAATGATTTATATTCTCTCTGGGCGTCTAATATTAAACAGGGGAATTCCGACATGTTCCATAACACATTTACTGTAACTTGATACCATGAACTAAACTTGCTATTATTTATCATTTCTTTTTATTTTCTCTCATTCCAGCATAAAGCCAAGGTAGAAGCAGTGACCCTGGATCTCGCTCTGCTCCGTAGCGTGCAGCATTTTGCTGAAGCGTTCAAGGCCAAGAATGTGTGAGTGTTCCAGTGGAGGGTTATAGATCATAATTTCTTGCTATTGTAATGTCTTTATCAGATGAACACAATTGGGAGAACACAAAGCAGTTGTGTTGTCTTGGCGTCCAAACAGGAGGCTCATTTATATTGGCCCTATTAAGGTGAACCATATTTTCTTGACTCTAAGTCACCCTCATTATGAGACGTGTCATCAATCTAATAACAGCTTCCCAGATAAAAAAAAAAAGAAAAAAGAAAAGACACTATTAAAACACTAGTAAAAGTGACTAATAAAAGTCAAGCAATTGTAACATGCCTCCTGATTAGAGATATTTTTGCAATGCTTTCTTTATCAAGGAAAAATATATTTTAATTGCATTCAAAAACAAGTAAACTCAGTTATCTAATACTATAAAGGATGCTGAAATCCAGGCATGAGAAAGATCTACTGTTTCCAAAGCATTCCATAATTTGATGTTGGTGCATGAATATGGCTCCAAAAACATAATCTCACACAGGGAAAAACTTATTCCTTTTTAAAAAATTATTTTTCAGTCTTTCAAAATTCCTGGAGGAGAAAGTTTTAGTTAGGGGCTGGGATACTTTGTTGCTATTATAGCAACATCTTTTTGTAACAGAGAGAAGAGGCAAAACCGGGTGTGGGGTTGGGGGAGAGGCCTCACATTCCAAGCTAAGGAAAGCAATATGACTAGCTGCGGTAATTACACTATTTTATTTCCAAGTGTTTATTTTTACTCATATTTAGGGCAAGCAATACTCGTTTCTCGTTTAACGTAGTGATTTAAATTTCATTAATAAATAGCTTTATTTAATTTTTTTCAGTGCATTAATTCAAATATGAGGATTAAGTTAATAATAGTACAGGTAAGCCGGGCTCGGTGGCTCAGCCTGTAATCCCACGCCTTTGGGAGGCTGAGGTGAGTGGATTGCCTGAGCCCGCGGGTTCGAGACCCGCCTGGGCAGCAAGACCTCATCTCTACAATAAATCAAAAAATCAGCCGGGCGTGGTAGCGCATGCCTATAATTCCGGCTACTTGGAAGACTGAGGCTGAAGGATCGCCAGAGCCCAGCGGGCGAGGCTGCGGTGGCCGGGAGCGGCCACTACACTCTAGTCTGGGCGACAGAGTGAGACTCCAACTAAAAAAAATAAATAAATAAAAAATAATAGTACAGGTAGTGCCAAGGATAAGATAATTACGCCGTTGGTATCAGAACCACTGAATCTGGAGAACTCTGGTAAATGACAAGCTGTCTTTGGGTTAGGCTCTGTTGGGAACATCAGTTTTACAGTTCTCCAAGCAGATGAAGGATGTGAGAAAAGGGATCTTAAACCACATATTCAAATGGCACTGTGTGACGCTGACCCCACAGTGCTGTTGATATCCAGCCCTTCTTACGTCCCCTTAGTTTCTCCTTCTGCTTTTCTGGACTGTTAAAAAGTTTGCCCTCTAAGTCTCTTTCTGGAGTTAGCAAGCGGCCTGGGCCCGTGAGGTCAGAATCTTTAGTGAGAGTTGCATCATCCTCTAAGTGCAGGTCATGGGATTGCTCATAGGAACAATGAGATAGATAGTCTGCCACTCAGCGTATCGGAAAGAGCCTTACTGTGTGCCTTTTGCTGTGCTTGGTGATTGGCAGCTACTAACCCTGGCCAGAGCTATCAGAGAACCTCAAGTCAGTGTGTATCAGTAGCTTTCAAGACATTTGTCCAATTACTCCTTTATCATTCATTCATCCACTTGCTCATTCACTTCACACATATCTAATGGGCCCCTCCAAAACCCCAGGCATTCTTCTGAGATCTGGGAAAAGGGTGATGGCCATTGGAAACCACACTAACCTCAAGCAGGCAATCATCTCAATTGTCAGCAAGCATGTTTTATTATGGATGACTTCTCAACCTAATCTGTCTGTGGATGTTTGGAAGGGATTAACAACAGCAGAGGTAGCAGCTCATTTATTGAGGACTTACTATGTGCCACATACTGAGAAAATTTTGCATGCATTTTTCTGATTTAATTCCCAAAGCAATCCTTCAGGGTAGGTGCTGTTATTATCTCTATTATACAGATGAGGAAAGTGAGGCTAAGGAAGATGAGAAATTTGTCCAAGGCATGTGATAAGTATAGGGACTGAGTTAGCATCTTCCCCCAAACTACATGCTATCCTGTCTTTCATCTTAAATGTGATAGAAACTGAGTCTCAGAAAAGGTGAGTGACTTTCTCAAGGGTGCTTTGCAGTTTGGTGGAGAGATGTAGGATTTCAGTCCAGTTCTTCCTTCTTTTCTTTCCCTGATATCATGTGACATCTTATATTCACTGCCAACGAATGGCTCTTTTCAATTTCTGTGTCAGAACGCATTGGAAGTGAGCAGCTTTGCTGAAGAGAGCCAACTGTTACATAATAGGATCATCTTCCATGTCTTACCCGGACCATTAGTTTTTAACCATTAAGTAGTTCGGAAATCATCAAATTCAAGTGCCTTTTGTAATCACCCAGCTCAGATCCTTGGAGGAAGCTATCACCCATTTTGCCCTAATCCTAGATTTTAGCACAAGACTTTGAATTTTTATATTCCTAGGTTCAGAAACAAGGACGATTTTCCTTTTAGAACTCTCTGTAGCACAGACCTCTTTGTATCTGTCCCTAGAGAGTACAGGATTTTACATGGCTTAGAGAAATATTGTGGTGGCAAAAATATGCATAAAAAAGCGAGCAATTGTACTTTTGAAATACTGCCAAAGTGAAATCTCTCATGGATAGGCAGATGACAGTTTAGTACTTACAGGACTTTAGATTCTGAGAACTGTCAGAAGTGAATTTAAGTACTGGTGACTGGGCTGCCAGAGAAACACATGTAACTCTATTCTTATCATCACCCCCCATCTTCAGACATTAAAATTTCCTTGTGTGTAAAACATAATGACAAATGAAAGAAAAGTTGCCAGTTCAGAACCAATCTCTTTTCGTGATGTTGGATTGAGAAGAGGAAAAACTCTTACATTTAAATTCCATGTGGATGCCCCCATTTAATATACTGTTTCAAAGTCTGTGCATGAGCAAACCCGAGTATTATCAGGCTCCATGTTCCTGTGCATATTACCTGGGTTCGACTCGAGCTCAAGTGTGTTTCCTCACCCTGGGATAGGCGGCATATTGTCTTGTCTCAGACTGAAAAAGGTAGAAACAGATGCTTAGTGCAAACGTGGGTGGAAAATGCAGCTCATTGTGCTGTGCAGCCACCCTCCTTCTGCCTTTTAGCAAGAGGCATGGAGTCAGCCTCTTCTTGGATAGCTGCTGCTGCTTTTTCAGTGGTGGGGGTGGGAGGTGGGTGGGTAGAGGAAAGGGGGAATGGGAGAATGGGAATGAGGAGGTTATTTTAGAATAATCACTGCTACTCATAATTATATAAACAGTAGCTGAGAGCCAACTTTTTGTTTATTCTGTGTAAGACAATGTGCTATGCACTCATATGTACGTTATCTCTTCAATTTCTTATACTGGCCCTAGACGTTAGCCGTGATCATCCCTATTTTTTTTTTAAGAAATAAAAGTTTATTTAAAAGCAAATTAGAGAGAGAAAGAGAACAAGAGAAGATTCACTTCCCCAAAGTGGGGGAGGGGGACCAAAGCCAGGAAGCATGGCGACAGCCATGCCTCAAAGAGCACATGGCCACACCAGACTCTAGCAAGGCAATGGCCCCCTATTTTACAAATTAAAAGGTTGAAGCACAGAGAGTCTAAGTCACTTTGCCAAGTTTAGCAAGTGATAGATCCAGAAATTGAACCAAAACAGTCTGAACCTAAAATAACGACTGTTTTTGTTGCTTCTCATATTTCAGTCATATATTTTTCAGTATAGATTTCTGTATTGGTTATATATTGCTCAGTAACAAATTATTCCAAAATTTAGTGACTTAAAACATTAAACAATTTCTATTCTCTCCCTGTTCCTCCCTCTGTCTTTTTCCTCTTTCTCTGCTTTCCTCCCTCTCTGTTGGAGTCAGGATTTAGATAAGATCAATGCATTCTAATCTACTGGTTTTCCTTTTTTGTTTCTTCTTTTAAAACATATGTTTAAATGCAACATATTTGTATAAGGGACTAGGGTGTCCTCTATAGATATCTGTAGTCTATACTTCGATGATTGCTTCCCTGTGGTGTCACTTAACATATTCTTTTGTCTCTTAAATTTCCTGTGATGGAATAGGTAACTCAAGAGATTTGATCAGTGTTTAATTTTAGGTAATAATACTTCCTAGGTGGTGGTATAGTCTTTCATGAAGAGGACACATGGTATAGCCTTCCACTGAGAGGCCACATAGGCCTGGTGGCCAAAGCCAGTATTTGGAAGGCTCGCCTCCTCCTGGCCTCCTCTGTCTGCTCTCTGTTTGCTTGCGTCCTCCCATTTTCATTCATTTATTCTGTTATTCTTCCCTCACTTTTCTGGGTGGTCAGCCCAAGAACCCCAGTCTGCTTCCAGATAGTCCTCCCCAGAGTTAGCGGTAGTGGTGGTCGTCAGCCAGTGTGTCTCAGGTCAAATTATTTTGGGCATGACTGGAAAGTTCCAAACCAAAGCCTGTGGTAAGTCCCACCCAAACTGAGTTTTGAAGGATATTTTTGTTTAAACTGTAGCCCTGGAGAGGAGCCAGACTCCACACCGCCTGGCAGGCAGAGGCATCTATCAGAATATGAAAAGCTGGGTCTCTTTCTAATCATTCAGACCAAATATTGGGATTTTCTGTAATGGACTTGAAAACCTCAGTTGTTTTTTGTTGTTGTTGTTGGTTTTTTTTTAGGGGGGTGGTTTTGGTGATGGTTTTGCACATTTTTGTTCCCAGTAGTAGCTTCTTAGTTTACTGAAAAGTATACATTTTGAACAAAGCTTAGAGCTAGGTGTCCCATAATACTTTTTCTTTTTCCAAAAATGTTTTATAGTTTGAGTTCCATATATCCTTGACAAAATGGACACTTCCTTGGAAATTAATTGAAACTGATAGGAAATTTATATTCAAATAATTATGCAATTCCAATGATTCTTAGAACTTAATTTTTGATCATGGATTTCTATTTCTCTTCTCAACTTCCTGTCTCCAGTATAATTTAAAGAAATTAAGCTTTGTTTCACTTAGAAGGTAATATAGAGCAGTGGTGTTTTTTAAAACAAGGTTAAAATAACAGTTTTCTATCCTTTCTTTACTTTTTAAACATTTGAGGGGAAAAAAGTCTTTAACAAGGTTATTTGTTTTTACTTTCTGCTAAATTACTTTCAGAATTTGAATCTACTAATCCCAGATATAATATTCTTGGATTCGTGTTCCAAGTTTTGCTGTCTCAAATCCTTCTATGGAAGTGGGTGGGCTATAAATTATAAATAAATTCCAAATTTTGAGGGATAAATTACCCTGAAGACCAAAGTGTAAATTACATATTAATCTTTCTTTTTCTCCCTAGCTCAATTTTAAGAATAATGTGTTAGCCAACATATCTGTATTACTCTTTGCTCAACATGAGAAATCCATTTTTGGTTTGCCTAACAGAAGATCATGTTGCTTTGCTTTTCTACACAGTATGAAAACTAAAAGAAAAGAAAAACAGAGGCAGATTTCAGCTGTAATGAATGCTCTAAATCTAGATCTTAATTGTGATTTTTTTAAGGAAATTTTTGAAAAGTCTTCCCATCCTATACATTTTCCATCTTAAGGCATTGAGAAATCATACTGTGAAACATTTAGTATATCTAGAAACATCAGGGAAGAGTGCTTCCACCATAAGTAAATTTTTTTTTTCCTTCTGAAATTTAACTCTTTAGACATCCAATCTTCTTACATAATTTTTAAAAATGTTTCTAAAATAGATTATACACTCTCATCCCTTACTGAACAAAAATATGAATCCAAAGTAGTACCATGTAATACAGAGATCACTATACTTTTTGTAAAGAGTTGAGGAGTAAATATTTTGGACTTTTTAGGCCATTAAATCTCTGTTGCAACTGCTCAATTTTGCCATTGCAGCATGGAGGCAGCCATAGACAGTATGCAAATGGATGATCATGGTGGTGTTCCAATAAAACTTTATCTGCAAAATAGGCAATGAACCAGAGTTGCTAAGAGCCATAGTATGTGAACACCTGGGTAACATCCTATAAGCCCTTGAGTAGTGGGAAAAAAAAAACACAGGTTTTGGGGATCAACCAAACTTAAACTCCAACTCTATTACTTACTAACTATGCAGGCTTAAGCAAACTACCTAAACTCTCTGGACCTCACTTTCCAAACCTGTGTAAAGTGGATTATCACCTATGTTTTGCAGGGTTGCTGATTATTGAGAATAGCCATAATGCAGGAAATTACCAGATACACGTCAGTTGATAAGAGTATATAACTATTGTTAATATACATTTGTTTCTTAATCCTTAAATGATCTGAGAGGTTTTTTAAAAATACATACATACATTATGATAAGATACAAATAAGAAAACTAAGCAGGAAAAGGGGACAGATGTGATGTGTGGATCTCATAAGGATTTTCATGATCATTAAAAGTTAGGACTAAGAATGAGCTTTGAGATAACTAGCAACCGAGAGGAAAGGGAATATGAGCTTCACATTACCTGCAAGCTATAAGCTTGACAGGTGCCAAGTAGAAATTATTGTTACTATAGTGATCACATATACCACATATACTGGGGATCACAAAGTACTTATTACTATACTGAGCATTTTTCCCCCTACTCTTTTGTTATTTTTATTTACACCGATACAAAGCTGTGGACTTGAGGATGCTTCACAGTTCTCTTTGAGAGTAAATGCTTAGTTACCTTCTTTTGTTTTCTTTATTACTGTGTCCTCTTCTCTTGGTTTTAGATGAGTCGCCTTAAGAGCAACTGCTTTGGAAAAGTGACATACAGTGGGACATACTCCAAATCCTACAAATTCTTGTGTATTCTGGTATATCAGAGTAGTCCATATGCCTTCTTTCTTCCCTCCTTTAGAAAATTTTTGTTCTCACTGGGCGTGGTGGCTCATACCTATAATCCCAGAACTTTGGGAGGCTGAGGCTGGAGGATCGCTTGAGGCTAGAGTTCAGGACCAGCCTAGGCAACATAGCAAGAAAGTAGCCAGGCATGGTGGTACATACCTTTCTGTAGTCCTAACTACTTTGGAGGTCAAGGCAGGAGGATTGCTTGAACTCAGGAGTTCATGACTGTAGTGAGCTATGATTACCCATTGTACTCCAGCCTGGTGACAGAGGGTGCCATATCCTTATTTATTTAGCACTTAACAACAATGCCAGGACCTAGGCTAGACATTGGAATTAAGCCATTTGCTTTCTCGCTTATTCTGTGTCTCATGTCTTTCTGTTACAGTTGTTGTAAAGCATAATAATTTTTTGATAATTTTATATGATACTGTTCTTCAAAAACATACCATTGGTGGAGAAGCATAAGTAATTAGATGTCACTTTGTAATTAAATTTGTCAGAAAAAAAATTCAGTGAGCCCTTTTGCCATTATTAAAAGTCATCACTGGCTGGGCTCTGTGCCTCAGCCTGTAATCCCAGCGCTTTGGGAGGCTGAGCCTGCGGGTTCGAGACCCACCCAGGCAACTTGGTGAGACCTCATCTCTACAATAAATTAAAAAAAAATTAGCCAGGCATGGTGGCACATGTCTTTAATTCTGGTTACTTGGAAGACTGAGGCGGAAGGATCGCTGGAGACCAGCGGATTGAGGTTGCGGTGGCCAGAAGCGTGCCACTGTACTCCAGTCTGGGCGACAGAGTGAGACTCCAACTAAAAAAAACCAAAAAAACAGTCAACACTACCATGATGTAAACGAAAATGGGTTCAAATTAGCCACACCAATATTTGTAAAATATTTTTTTTATTTCCCAGCAGAATTCTAGGTTCAGTCATCACTATCATGTTTTATGAAATCAAAGTGATATATATAAGTTGAAGACACAAATATTTTCTTCCAAGAAGAGTAAAAACCAGACTTTGGAGGATAGATACATTGACTCTGTAGTTGTTTTTCCCCATTCCTCACCATCCTACCAGTACATTTAAAAGCTCATGTTAAGGCAGGCTCAGCGGCTCAGCCTGTAATTCCGCACTTTAGGAGGCTGAGGTGAGTGGATTGCCTGAGCCCGCGGGGTTTGAGACCCGCCTGGGCAGGCGAGATCTCATCTCTACAATAAATAAAAAAAAAATCAGCCGGGCGTGATAGTGCACGCCTGTAGTTCCAGCTACTTGGAAGGCTGAGGCGGAAGGATCACCGGAGCTCAGCAGGTCGAGGCTGCGGTGACTGGGAGTGGCCACTGCCCTCCAGTCTGGATGACAGAGTGAGACTCCAACTCAAAAATAAATAAATAAATAAAATACAATAAAATAAAAGCTCATGTTATATAGTATCTTTAGCTCTAGCAAATATATTCATTATTGCTAGTGTTAAGTAATGATTACTTAAAGCACTGGACTAGACACAGGTCAGTAATGTTTTTCTGTAAAGAATCAGATGGTAAATGTTTTTGCTCTTATGAGTCATGTGGTCTCTGTGGTAACTACGCAACCATTGCTGAATATGTTGACAGTTGAGTGAGACTTGATTGTAGTATATAAGTAGCCACAGATGATGCTTACATGACTGAATGTGAGTATGTTTCAATAGAACTTTATTTACAAAAACAGGAAGTGCTTGGATTTGGAATTTGGCCTGGGGACTGTGGTTTACTATGCACTGGGCTGCAGCTCAGAGTGCCTTGAAATGTAACTTATTTTAATAGCATACCATTTCATCATGAGAAATGCATTCTATTTTTCTCAGGAAAATGAATTATGGTAGGTCTGGTCAAGATAAATAAGTATAGATAGCCAATGTTGCGTGCATGGTTAATTTCAATTCTCTGCATAGAGTACCCTGAGATATTTAATGGCTGCGGAAGAGATAAGAGTTTCAATGGAACAGTGTGCTGTATTGGACTTTGAAAATATCACCATATGGGAAAACAGGTCCACTAAGACAACAAAGTATTGCTTAAATAATAAAGGCACTGAAGCCCTAATTGGAGCTTGGGATTATATAAAGATGATGATAATAGTATTTGCTGATATTTATCAGTAATTTATCATGTGTCGGGCACAGCTAAACATTTATATACCATCATATTTTGTCCTTAAGAGAACTCTATAGACAGATCAAAATGGTTGGAGAATGGCAGAGTCTTATGGCTCAGCCTAATACAGTGATTAGCCACATTTTACAAATCAAGAAATTAAAGCTTAAAGTGATGAAGGACCTCAACCAAGGCCATGCTTGCTGTAGGTAGTGGGGTCAGAATTTAGTCCAAAATCTGCTCTGCTGTTGGGCTCAGCGGAGATAATACTTTGGAGAATCAGAAAGATCTATCTCATCTGAGAAATACATTATGTAGAATACATTGCCTCTGAAGGAGATTTGTTCTATCAATAGGATAGATGGCAACCACTGTTACTGGGACAATTATTAAGGACACTTCAAGGTTGGAGGAAATGCTTCTTCCAGCCCATCTTTTATCACTAAGTAGAAACTATTTTGCCAAAATATGTGTAAAGAAGGTTAAACAAACTTAATAGAAGAGAGACTGGTACCCCTCAGTTAAGACACTAAGACTGTCTTCTACCAAATGTTTAGAAGGCATCTCTTTGTGGAGTCCATTTAAGCAGGAATGGCAATTATTTAATCTAATTTGCAGGCATCTTTATACATTTATTCCACATGTCGGTGTTCATTTCCCCTTAGTTCGTACTTGTCTCAAAGTGATGCTTATCAGGTAGACAGAAGATCAAAGAGTGACTTTGCTATTTACACCTCTAAATTGCTAAAGTGAACACTCTCAATTGCAAACACAGCCCTGACACTGTCCTGTGTGGTGACTCCCGACTACTGCTTGAACTGCAATGGCTACATTTGCTGGTGTGGCTCTGAGATCTGATCCCTTCTCCCCCATCATGTATGCCACGTCCTTCCCCTGCCCCAGGCTTCTATACTCTGCCTGTCAGGTTCAGGGTCCTGACTTTGGGCCTTTGTTTGTGTGGCACCCCTCCCACCTGTCTAATGCGATGGATTTGTGTCACATCCCCTGCAGAAACTCTCTCATTCCTGCTCTTACCTCAGTACCAGAGTTGGGTTGATGAGTCACTTATAGGAACATCATCAACATACCTAGTCATCATACTTGAAATACTTGGGGGATGCTTTTTTCTTTATTGATTGGTCTTTGTTAGACTGAGCCCCAGAGGAGCAGAAACCTTGACTAATTCATTTTTGTCTTAGCTTTGGACCTCTGTTCTACAGATTACTAAGATGGTGACCTTGGCAAATTCCTTCATCTTTTTTGATTCTTAGTTGCTTCACCAGCAAAGATGGGAAAGACTAGTAATAGCACTCTAGGGTTGTTGAGAGGATTAAATAGCATGATGTTTATAAAACATAGTACCTGATATCTAATGAGCACCTAATAAATTTTAACTTGATTCATCATTGTCATTATTGTCATCATCGTTATTCTTTGCATTATAACATATGCTGACTTATAGTAAGCTCAAGGAAGGGAGTAGGTGGATGGATGGACGGATGGATGGATAGAAGGAAGGGAAGAAGGACAGATGAGGCAGAGAGAACTAAAGTGAACACACATAGTTCTATTTGGTGAACTGAACTTTACTTTAAAGGTGCTAATTCTCAGCCATTCAAAATTCTTGAATTGGTACCTCCTTGGATATTATGGAGGTTATATGTTTGTGGATCTTGGGAAAAAACTTTTAATATAACTGCATATACTATCATAGTTATTTTAGGCAAGTAATATAAAGGTTTTCTTCTAGGAACCTATGAAAACATTTGTCTGGTAAGAGTCAGGGCTTCCTTGGTATGGTATGGTATGGTCATGGATCATGTGACCAAGCCAGCCATGTATTACTTGGAGTGATCAGGGACTGATACTTCTGAGCCCAGGCTGTCCAGGCTGTTCTTTGACTCACAATGAGACCACCCACACAGCCATCGATGCAGCAAATCCACGGTGTTAGGGTTAACATTTGGTTACTCTCAAAGAACTCTTGATTTATGTAAGACTTGGAAAAAGCCTTTTAGTTTCTGTGGTTTAGAATTATATTTCCCAACTTGGCCCATGAATCCAGCTTGGTTTTTCTCCTCGTACCATCCTAACCACCCTCATTGTCACGTCGGAATTCTACGTTTACATAATTGACATGTTGAGAAGTTGCACTTAAACCACTCTGAAATCACATTTTAATAACATGGTAACCATCTTTTTTCCCCAGTAAATTGTTGAGAAGCTAATTCTTGTCAGCCTAAAAACTTGAATATACATTTGAATAAATCAGCCTCGCTACACTGTGGCAGCCTGCTGAAAATCCCCAAGGAAGATTATATTTTTAGTTGAACTACTTGTCACTGCACTGTGTTTTTAATATTGTGAGTCCTTTCTTTTCTTCATTTTTGAAGAATCTATTCAGTACCTTGTCATTCAGAAAAACAAGAACAGAACCTCTCAATTAGTAGCAAAGTTCTTCAGTATGCCTTTTAAGCTTAAACTGCTGTTATAGTTCAGTCACCGACTCATAATCAAAAAGATGTTTGAGCTGACATTATGAAATAATTGATAACCAAAAACAGAAAAGAGAAAAAAGGTCTTTGTTTGTCTCAGAAGTACAAGTAATGGGTAAGTTGACAAATTATATAGCCTTGGGAAGTGGATCTTAGTGGAAAGTTGCCAGCCTAAAAGAACAGCAGTGCCTCAATTTCCCACATCAGATTGTAAACTCCTGAAAGCTCATCACGGTGGTTCCTCGACTTGGCTGTGTGTGAATCAGCTGGTGATAGTTAGGAAACACGGATGCCTAGCTACAACCCCTAGACGTTTTGATTTAATTGTTCTGGAGTGTGAATGGACGCATGGATGGGTGGATGGATGGGTGAATGGATGGTTGGTTGAATAGAAGAAAGAAAGGAAAGGAGGGAGGAGGAAAAAGAGGGCTTATTCTGGGGTGTGCAATGGGCATTTGCTTTTAAAGCAATTTCAGAGATAAATTACAGCATAAATTTTCACCCATCAATATACTATTAGCCCTCAGCACCACGGTTCATATTTCAGAATATCATCTTTTTTTCTTTCAATAGAATGATAGTCATTCTATAAGAAAGACTTTAAATATATGTGTATATAAATACATATTTCAATTTTTTTTTTTTTTTTTTTTGAATTGGGAGTCTCACTCTGTCGCCCAGACTGGAGTGCAGTGGCCGCTCCCGGCCACCGCAGCCTCGACCCGCTGGGCTCCGGCTACCCTTCCACCTCAGCCTTCCACGTAGCCGGAACTACAAGCGCACGCTACCACACCTGGCTCATTTTTTTGGATTTGTTGTAGAGATGAGGTCTCGCCAAGCTGCCCAGGCGGGTCTTGAACCCCGCAGGTTCAGGCAATCCACTCACCTCAGCCTCCCAAAGGCGCGGGATTACAGGCTGAGCCACCGAGCCCGGCAAGACCTCATTTCTACAAAGAAATAATTTTAATCATTAGCCAGGCATGGATCGGTGACTCAGGAGGTTAAAGTGGAAGGAACACCTGAGACCAGGCGTTCTAGGCTGCAGGGAACCCTGATCATGTTACTGCTCTTCAGTCTGGGCAACAGAGAGAAACTGTGACTCAAAAAAATACATATATATTATTTACAGTATTTCCCACAACCTTCAGACTCCAACTCAAAAAAAAAAACCAAACCAAAAAAAAAAACCGAAATGAGTTCTCACTATGTTGCTTAGCTGATCTCGTACTCCTGGGCTCAAGTGATCCTCTCCCCTCGGCCTCCCAAATTGCTAGGATTACAAGCATGAGCCACTGAGCTGAACCTGTCTAGTATTTCAAAGAAGAAAAACCAAGTTTAAACATTTTTTTTTTTTTTTGAGTTGGAGTCTCACTCTGTCACCCAGACTGGAGTGCAGTGGCATGCTCCCGGCCACTGCAGCCTCGACCTGCTGGGCTCCGGTGATCCTTCCAAGTAGCTGGAACTACAGGCGTGCACTACCATGCCCGGCTAA
>NW_007249482.1:311462-314077 GCF_000164805.1 Carlito syrichta
CATCAGTGGTTTCAGACAGCTTTTGTTTTCACTTTAGTGCACAGACTGTCAAATTTATGGGATTACCCAATATAGTCAAACTAATTAGGGGTATTTATATTACTAAAGCAAGTTTAGCTGCCTCTGAGCTAGAGAAAACTGCTGTGAAATTAAACATTGGAAGCAAAACTGATGCGGTGTAAATGATTCAAATCAAAACAGAACAGCTGTCTGCCTGAAACACATTGACAGCGTTTTTTTTTTTTTTCCAATGAATCAGTCAGAAGTGAGAGTTCAACTCCAGAGGCTTTGAGGAAAAGCATGTCTTCTGCACAACCCAGTTACAGTGATGAAAATCACCATAAGGAAAAGTCAGTACAAAATTCTGGTTACAGGTACATGATATGAGAGAACTTTTGATATGTGTATTCACTGCTAAAGGTTCAATATCAAAGTATAATAAATCCTTTAATCTTCAGTATCCCCTCCTTCCTCTGCATTTTAAAAACGTTGGCATCTGTCCCAAGCATTAAAAGCACAAAGCACAGGGTCAAAACGGATTTAAACCCAGATCCTGAGGCCAGAACCACTGTACCACACATCCTCCAATCTTAGAAACCAAGGAACCCAGCTGAGTGCAGTGGCTCACACTTGTAATCTCAGCACTTTGGGAGGCCAAAGTGGGAGAATCATTTGAGCCCAGGAGCTCAAGATCAGCCTGGGCAACATAGCAAGACTCCCATTTCTCAATAAAAATCAAAAAATTGCTTCTTTCCCAACTTGGGCCCAGCAGAATGGCACCCATAAAAAAGGGTAGAGAGAAGAAGAAGGGTCATTCTGCCATCAACGAGGTACTGACCCAAGAACACACCATCAGCATTCACAAGCCCATCAAGGAGCATGCCCTTCGGGCACTCAAAGAGATCCAAAAATTTGCCATTAAGGAGATGGGGACTCCAGATGTACACATTGATGCCAGGCTCAACAAAGCTATCTGGGCCAAAGAAATAAGGAATATCAGGTATCATATCCATGTGCAGCTGTCTAGAAAATGTAGAGGATGAAGACTCACCAAACAAGTTTTATACTTTGGTGACCTACATACCTGCTACCACTTTATTTATTTATTTATTTATTTTGAGTTGGAGTCTCACTCTGTCACCCAGACTGGAGTGCGGTGGCCACTCCTAGCCACCGCAGCCTCGACCTGCTGGGCTCTGGCGATCCTTCCGCCTCAGCCTTCCAAGTAGCTGGAACTACCAGGCACGCGCTACCACGCCCGGTTCATTTTTGATTTATTGTAGAGATGAGGTCTCACCAAGTTGCCCAGGTGGGTCTCAAACCCGCGGGCTCAGGCATTTCACTCACCTCGGCCTCCCAAAGCGTGGGATTACGGGCTGAGCCACCGAGCCCGGCCAAGTTTAAACATTTTCCACCTAATATTTTTTTAAATGGCTAAAATTCAGATGTTGAGAAATAAACAAATGCTAAAATTCTAATAATAGACTGAAATAATGCCACGAACTAAAATCATGTAGTTTTGTGTAGCTCATCAACTGTCTAAAAAGCAATGCAACCTTATTTTTGTTGAATTTACTGTATCTTGCTTGGGTCTTGGGTGTCCTGTCATGGCTGAAGTGTATATGTCAAGGTGAGCAGGGCTTGGAGAGCTATTAGCCAAGACCACTCTAGTGAGAGGGGAAGGAACCTCGCTGGAGGCTACTTAACTCATTCTGAGTTTCAGAATAGGTTTCTCAGAGCCCAGGGAATTTTTCCCCCCTCAGAATTGAGAGATAATTTACATAATGTAAAATTCACTATTTTAAAGTATACAATTCAGTAATTTTTACTACATTCACAAAATTGTGCAATCATCACCACTCTTGAATTCTAGAACATTTTTATCACCCCAGAAAGAAACCCCACAGAGGTTAGCAGTCATTCCCTGTCCCTGCTTACTCCAGCCCTAGGCAACCATCAGTCTGCTCTCTGTCTCTCCCTTTGCCTACTCTGGACACTTCATGTGAATGGAATCACACACCATGCATTGTGACTGGCTTCTATTTTTGAGTTTCATCCATGTTGTATTAAGTATCAGGTACTTCATTTTTTTTGTGGCTGAAAAATACTCCATTATGTGGCTGTATCACATTTTGTTTACTCGTTTGCCAGCTGATGAATATTTGGGTTGTTTACACTTTTTGGCTAGTATAAATAATGCTGTTATGACATTATTCTGATTTTATACCTTGTTGGACGATATTATGATACTTGGGGCCCAAAGGCATTGGAAGGTAGTCAGGGAGGTCTGTTAAAAATCTCCAAGCACAACACCGAGACCCTTCTTAAGCCTCTCTTGAAGGGGTATCCCCTGGGACATGCCCAGTGGTTGTCCAATCACCGAGGAAATGCTCTTCCCAGAAAGAAGTTTACGAGTCTATGATCATAGCCAACAAGAGACAAGGTGTTGTATGACCCTTTTTTGGTTTAAGAGGTGACAGGCTGAATCCAACTTGGGCTCAATTATTTTGTAAAGCATTTTGTTTATTTGACCTCTCTTGACCCAGGAAATAATTCTAACCAATCAGTGCTGTCTCCCTTTGGCACTGGGGTCGAGTTGCTTTACAGCTGGTGAC
>NW_007249482.1:314097-321292 GCF_000164805.1 Carlito syrichta
TCGGAAGGCTGAGGGGGAAGGATCGCCAGAGCCCAGCAGGTCGAGGCTGCGGTGGCCGGGAGCGGCCACTGCACTCCAGTCTGGGCGACCGAGTGAGACTCCAACTCCAATAAATAAATAAAATAAAATAAATAAAATTTAAAAAGCCAAAAAATTAGCTGGGCACACCTATAGTCCTAGCTACTCAGGAGAATGAGATGGGAGGATCGCCTGAGTCCAGGAAATCAAGGCTGCAATAAGTTGTGATGGTGCCACTGCCCACTGCACTACAGCCTGGGCAACAAAGTGAGACCCCCAACTCAAAAAAAAGAAGCCAGGGACGCTTCCTCCACTTCCATCACCATCATCAAATCCTTCCACTTTTCTAGAGAATGTAATGAGTTTTCCATAAATAATTACATTAAAAGCAGTGGGTAAAAAAAGAATCCTAGATTCCCCTAAATTCACATGTAAAGAACTGTAGAGAAAATTACCTTAAGTCGAGTCTGACGGGTAACTCCTTTCACTTTTTCCTTCTGCAAGGTCTCTATCCTGGGTCTATTAAAGACTCTGTCGACCAGTTCCGGGGCTGTTTGCAGGTGAGTTGCAATATCAAACTGTTCAACTAAAATTCAAAGACAGTCCTTAAGGCACTGTTTCTAACACCAAATAACACAGACTGATATGGTAGACTATCCCAGAAACCTTCAAACACTTCATACCTTCCTTTTTGGTGTCAAAAAAGAACACATGTTTATTCTGATGCTTCCCCTGGAAATCCAGCAGATGGAGCTCTGATTTTAGTCTTTCGATTTTCTAGAACACAGAATATGGTTTCACTTTATATACCAGATTCTTCTGGGGTATCACAAATAAATTTGTGAAAGTTTAAACCATTTCACATCATTATTGCTAGTCTGCAAAAATTCTGCTTCACTTTTTTAAAGGAAGCGACCCCAACTACATGTCAGGTACTGGGCTATGCACTCCATAAAACTAACTTAATCCTTGCAACAATTCTATGAAACTGAAATGAGTGAATAGCCTCATTTGTCCATTGAAGATTAATTTGTCCATAGTCATAGGGCTAGTAAATGGCAGTACCAGAATTCAAACTTATGCCTGTCCCATTCCCAAACTTTAACTCTTTCAACTCCACCATGCTGATTATACTTCGAAATAATTATCACAATCAAACAAGATTGTAAATCCCAGAAAAATCAACTGATAACATGAGATTGATGGATTTAAGTTTCCTTTTTTAACCATTAAAAACACATCAGAACAAACAAGGCTCGGTGGTTCAGCCTGTAATCCCAGCACTTTGGGAGGCTGAGGCGAGTGGACTGCCTGCCCATGGGTTTGAGACCAGTCTGGACAACTTGGTGAGACCTCGTTTCTACAATAAATAAAAAATTAGCCAGGCGTGGTAGTGTGCGCCTGCAGTTCCGGCTACTTGGAAGGCTGAGGCAGAAGGATCACCAGAGCCCAGCAGGTCGACACTGGGGTGGCTGTGAGTATGCCACTGCCCTCCAGCCTGGGTACTCCAACTCAAAAAAAAAAACCACATCAGAACAAAGAGTTAACTGTTACCTTAACTTCTGCAATCCTTTTCATTTCTATATATTTGACATCCTGAGTTCTCATCAGCTTTAGTTGTTCTGGAGTTACTTCTTCATTAGTCTCCTTAATAACATGAACTCCATCCTAAAATTCAAATTTAAAAGATACATTCCCTATTAGATGAAAATCACTGGTAAGTTATTGACATGGTTCATAGTTAGAACAAAAATAACCAAATGCTGTATGCTGACATCAACTACACTAGACTCTGAAGGTGCAAGTTCAATGCAGCACTTCCAGTCATTCACTCTTAAGAACAGCTCCAGGCGTAAGACAACTGAGATTCAAGAGGCAGAAACGCATACTCCTTAGGAAGGAGCAAGTTTGCCTTGGATGTTGACCAAGAGCACCTGGAGTAACAGGACAAGATCTAAATTAAGATCAAGGATCCTTCTTCTCCATCTCCTCCCCCATCCTTATTTTCCAACAGCTGGAGCTCAAAACACCAACTGATCCATCAGGTAGGTACCCACCTGGAGTTTAACCCGAGTCATTTTATAGTAGAATTCATCTGGATTTTTTTCAAGAGCCTTCTTCCGGAGAGCTCTGAGGTATTCCTGTTTTTTACGGTAGTCACTAAAAAGCAGGTTAAATGAAGTTTGGAGCAAAAACAAAACAAAACAAAACAAAGAACAAACAAAACTCACAATGGGCAAACTCTACAAGTATCTAACATTTCACACAAAGTGGAACTCAAAAAAGCTAAAGCAGTGACTGGATTTGACCCACACTCCACTGTCACTGAGTTGAACTCATGTCTCCATAGGGTCCACAATCCAGCAATCCTCTCCTATCTCAATGGAACTCGATATTAACTGTCCCCGTCCTATACTCATTTTAGTATCACTTATAGCATTACAGGAACACACCAACAGAGCACAACTAAAACTCCTTAGGGTTCTGGGCAAACTTGGGCACCAAATGACCAAATATGATTCACAAACTGCACAGTCCAGCATAGCATAAAGACTAGAATTGTGGACTCTGGAGCCAGACAGTATGGGTTCAATGTGGAGTCCACCACACCTGGCTCAGTAACCTTGGATAAATTAGTTAAACATTTTGTATCCCAATTCATCTGTAAAATGGGTATAGTAACAGTAACTTATCCCAGAGAGTTGGTGGAAGAAATAAGAGTGCAAAAATTATGAAGCTCCTAGAACTCTGCCTGGCCAACAACAGCACTTCATTATTACTATCCTTAAAAACTCTGGGATTAGCCGGGCTCGGTGGCTCAGCCTGTAATCCAGCGCCTTTGGGAGGCTGAGGTGAGTGAATTGCCTGAGCCCACGGGTTCGAGACCCACCTAGGCAGCGAGACCTCATCTCTACAATAAATCAAAAAATCAGCCGGGCGTGGTAGCGCATGCCTGTAATTCCGGCCACTTGGAAGGCTGAGGCAGAAGGATCGCCGGAGCCCAGCAGGTTGAGGCTGCGGTGGCCAGGAGCGGCCACTGCACTCCAGTCTGGGTGACAGAGTGAGACTCCAACTCAAAAAAAAAAACTCTGGGACTGGCCAGGTGCAGTGTAAGGCAGAGGCAAGAGGATTGCCTGAGCCCATGGGTTTGAGACCAGCCTGGGCAACTCGGCAACACCTCATCTTTACAATAATCCAAAAAAGGAGCCAGGTGTGGTGGCGTATGCCTGTACTTCCAGCTACCTGGAAGGCTGAGTTGGAAGAATCGCCTGAGCTCAGCAGGTCAAGGCTACAGTAGCCATTGAGTGTGCCACTACACTCCAATCTGGGTGACAGAGTGAGACTCCAACTCAAAAAAAAAAACTCTGGGACTGGCCAGGTGCAGTGTAAGGCAGAGGCAAGAGGATTGCCTGAGCCCATGGGTTTGAGACCAGCCTGGGCAACTCGGCAACACCTCATCTTTACAATAATCCAAAAAAGGAGCCAGGTGTGGTGGCGTATGCCTGTACTTCCAGCTACCTGGAAGGCTGAGTTGGAAGAATCGCCTGAGCTCAGCAGGTCAAGGCTACAGTAGCCATTGAGTGTGCCACTACACTCCAATCTGGGTGACAGAGTGAGACTCCAACTCAAAAAAAAAAACTCTGGGACTGGCCAGGTGCAGTGTAAGGCAGAGGCAAGAGGATTGCCTGAGCCCATGGGTTTGAGACCAGCCTGGGCAACTCGGCAACACCTCATCTTTACAATAATCCAAAAAAGGAGCCAGGTGTGGTGGCGTATGCCTGTACTTCCAGCTACCTGGAAGGCTGAGTTGGAAGAATCGCCTGAGCTCAGCAGGTCAAGGCTACAGTAGCCATTGAGTGTGCCACTACACTCCAATCTGGGTGACAGAGTGAGACTCCAACTCAAAAAAAAAAACTCTGGGACTGGCCAGGTGCAGTGTAAGGCAGAGGCAAGAGGATTGCCTGAGCCCATGGGTTTGAGACCAGCCTGGGCAACTCGGCAACACCTCATCTTTACAATAATCCAAAAAAGGAGCCAGGTGTGGTGGCGTATGCCTGTACTTCCAGCTACCTGGAAGGCTGAGTTGGAAGAATCGCCTGAGCTCAGCAGGTCAAGGCTACAGTAGCCATTGAGTGTGCCACTACACTCCAATCTGGGTGACAGAGTGAGACTCCAACTCAAAAAAAAAAACTCTGGGACTGGCCAGGTGCAGTGTAAGGCAGAGGCAAGAGGATTGCCTGAGCCCATGGGTTTGAGACCAGCCTGGGCAACTCGGCAACACCTCATCTTTACAATAATCCAAAAAAGGAGCCAGGTGTGGTGGCGTATGCCTGTACTTCCAGCTACCTGGAAGGCTGAGTTGGAAGAATCGCCTGAGCTCAGCAGGTCAAGGCTACAGTAGCCATTGAGTGTGCCACTACACTCCAATCTGGGTGACAGAGTGAGACTCCAACTCAAATAAATAAAAAATAAAAATAAAAACTCTGGCCGGGCTCGGTGGTTCAGCCTGCAATCCCAGCGCTTTGAGAGGCCGAGGTGAGTGGATTGCCTGAGCCTGAGGGTTCAAGACCCGCCTGGGCAACTTGGCAAGACCTCATCTCTACAATAAATCAAAAAATTAGCTGGGTGTGGTATTGCGCACCTATAGTTCCAGCTACTTGGAAGGCTGAGGCGGAAGGATCACCGGAGCCCAGCAGGTCGAGGTTGCGGTAGCTGGGAGCGGCCACTGCACGCCAGTCTGGGCAACAGAATGAGACTCCAACTCAAAAAAAAATTAAAATTAAAATAAAAAAATAAAAACTCTGGGACCTACAGAAATCCACTTCATCCATCACCACTGCCTGCACCAGGAACATAAGAAGGACCTCAGCTGACATATACGGCTAAAAAATAAAGTATTATGCAACTAAACTGTTGAAGGAAAAGAAGAATGGGATAATTGTTTTATAAAATGTTTCAGAGTTCATAATCACCCACACTCAGTCTCATGAATCCATCTTTCACATCTCTTCATTCCACACCACACACATGGTGATGGAATGGAATTTTAGATTATATCTTGCACTTCGAGAAAATGGAGAGAGCAAAGATTCAGCTCTTGGTTCAAATACCAAGGCAAAGGCAAATCAAAGCCACTATGAGAAAATAATCTGGAACAACATAATAAAAAAATTAACAATGCAATACAGTTAAATAAATAATGATCTGCCTAAACAAAGAGAGACGTTTGGGGTCACAGAAAAGTATCTGACAGGGTGCCAGAGCTTTGGTCATTTTATCAATGGCAGGAAATTATCCCCTGTTGGACACTCAGGCAATTCAGCTGTAGTGCAGGGAGGTTGTAAGCCTTCTTGGCAGTGCCTCTACCAGAAAGACTGAACTCACTCTGCACGAAGTTTGTGATCTTTCTTTTTCTCCAGCAGGCCCAGATGCTTCCGAAAGCCAGGCTAAAAGACAAAGAAAAAAAAACAGTGCTTAGTTTCCTCAGCAAATGCATACCCAAATCAACATGACACCTAATAGGAACAGGAGTTTCTGGAGTGTTCAGTAAATCCGTGTCCTTGGAGCCAACCCACTATCCTGTTCCCTCCTCTCCCTATAACTGGGCTCTGCCCAAGGATCAGAGCAACCATGCAGGCGCCAGACAGGTCACAAGCACTGCTATAGTAGGTTTCTTGGCCTATTAAGGACAGAGAAAGACAACAATGACTCGGCACTAAGCAAGCAGTTGCCAGTTGTACTAAAATTACTACCAACTTAATCCAAGGGCTTATAAAATACTACGAAGGGAAAACATAGTAACAGGGAGGCAACTGTGGTAAGGGAGCTAAATTTAGTCTGGAGTCTTGGGTTCAAATCCAAGCTTTACCTCTTAACAATATGTGACCTTAGGCAAGTCATTTAACTTCTCCGAGCTGCTATTTCCTAGCTGTAAAATAACAGCAATAGTTCCCACTTCCCAGGGTTCTCATGTGGATTCTACAAGCCTCTGTAACTGCTCAGCTAAGTTTACTGCTACTATAACCTATGGCATGAAAGAAAACCACATATGACAGAATGTACTTTCTCTGACAGAGACTTGACAGCAACTATGGTACAAAGGTTAAATACCAGTATGATCTTTCTTCAAGTTACCATTTGCTAAGTACTTAGTATATGTCAGGAACTGTGCTGGATTCTTTTACCTATATCATCATAATAAAGAAAGCACTTACTATGTTAGAAAGCATTGTTATACAATCTCATTTAATCCCCACAACGATCATGGAAAGAAGATAAAACAGACTCTATCATTATCTCAATGTTCTAGCAGGGGAAGGGGGCTTAGAGAATGATATGCCCAAAAACATATAACTAGTGTCAGATCTAAAACTAGAACCCATTGTATCTGAGGCCATAGTCTGCACTCTTCCACTAAACTGGGTCCTCTTCCACTCTGAATAATCTTGACTTTTGAGGAAATACGTAAACACTTCTCCACGACTTAAACTTGTATAATAATTTGGGTGGGATTTTTTTTAAGACACTGGGTCAGCTGGGCACAGTGGCTCATGTCTGTAATCCCAGCACTTTGAAAGGCTGAGGCAAGAGGATTGCCTGAGTCCAAGGGTTGGAGGCCAGCAACTTGGCTCATCTCTTCAATAAACCAAAAAATTAGCCGGGCATGATGGCGCACACCTGTAGTTCCAGCTACTTGGAAGACTGAGGCAGAAGAATGGTCTGAGCCCAGCAGGTTGAGGCTGTAGTGGCCATGAGAGTGCCACTGCACTCCAACCTGAGTGAGACTCCAACTAAAAAAGACAGGGTCTTTCTCTGTTGCCCAGACTGTAGTGCAGTGGCACATTCATAGTTCACTGCAGTCTCAAACCCCTAGGTAATCATCATTCCTCAACCTCCCAAGTAGTTGGAATTAGAAGCACATGCCACTATCTCAAACTCCTGGTCTCAAGTGATCCTCTTGCCTTGGCCTCTCCAAAGCACTGGGATTACAGGCAGGAGCCACTGTACCCAGTCTAAGTGGGATTTTTAACAGTCATCTTTCTCATCTTTCAAGTGATGCGATAAGTAACTCCATATTTAAAATAACACCCCAGCCGGACTCGGTGGCTCAGCCTGTAATCCCACGCCTTTGGGAGGCTGAGGTGAGTGGATTGCCTGAGCCCGCGGGTTCGAGACA
>NW_007249482.1:321352-328385 GCF_000164805.1 Carlito syrichta
TGGCCGGGAGCGGCCACTGCACTCCAGTCTGGGTGACGGAGTGAGACTCCAACTAAAAAATAAAATAAAATAAAATAAATAATAAGATAACACCCTAAACCTTTCCTGCTCATTTTTACTTTAATTATAACAGATAAAGGGAGGCTGACACAATGCAGAAAGAAAACTCAAAAGGGTCAAAAGACCAACATTAGGCAAGGCACAAAACTTGAAATCTGTAGCATCTACCTGCATTACAGAAGGAAACCTAGTACTGTATCTCAAAAAGTTTACACAAGAACACATATACCCTTCTTACAAAATACCTTCAATAACTCTGCCGCTACCTCATTGAAGGACCTACTGGATAAAGCCCAAACTATGCAAACAGGGAATGTTCATGTCAGTGGTTCACCCATCTTTCCAGCATGACCTTCGCCTTACCTCTCCCACAAAGACCTTCTATTCCTACTCAGACACAGCCATGCCATGTCCATGGCCGACCTTGAAAGCCTCTCTCTTCTCATCTAACCCAAATCCACTACTTACAACTGTGACCTTGGACACACTACTCAATCTCTTTAAGCACCACATTCCTTATTTGTAAAATGAGGCTAACATCCACCTCACAAGATTCACCTTGCAGGATTATATGAGTCAATTGTAAAGCATGTGAGGCTGTGCCTAGTATATAGTAAATGCTCAAAAAGTGATAGTTAGCCTTCCAATTCTAACAAGTTTCATCATGATGCTTTCTTATTATCTCAACTCTTCCCACTCATAACACTCCTTTGGCATTTTTTTAATGTGCCATCTCTTACAGTAACCTCTTTATTCATCTTCTAGTAGCCTCTGACTTCAAAACATAGTGTGAGTCCCAGCTCTGCTGTTTGCCAGCTATAGTGTTATGTCTAAGGACAAAGTACTTAACCTATCTGAGACTTTGTTTTCTCATCTGCAAATGTAAGGAAATAATAGTACCTACTTGCACACAGCTGCTGCGAGAGTTAAATGAGATAATGAGGGTAAAGCACTTTGCACTTTGTCTGGCTCCAGCACACAGTAAGCATTCTACTTATTAATTTTAGATAGGTCCACCTGATCTTCCAAACAAAGTGGCACACAACTGAGCACACAGCAAGTGCTCAATAACTGTGTCTGATAAATGCTTTTAAGCAGGAAGACTCAACTGTGGTTAAGAGGTCCTAGTTCAAGCCAGGCGTGGTAGCTCGCGCCTGTAGTTCCAGCCACTTGGAAGGCTGAGGTGGAAGGATAGCCTGAGCCCAGCAGGCCGAGGCTGCGGTGGCCATGAGTGTGCCACTGCACTCCAGCCTGGGAGACAGTTAAAAAAAAAAAAAAGAGAGGTCCTAGTTCTACTCCATCAGTCAAGCTGCACAACTCTTAGATACATCCTTCCTTCTCTCTTCCCCATCTGTAAACTCAAGTTGGGCCAGATATCTCTAAGGGCCTTTCCGAAATCAGATATAATGTGATTTCCGAGTATATAAATTGACTCTGCATATAAACTTATTTCTATTCAACCCACCACATAAATCCTACAACTGTTTATTCTGCCTGAATTTTTGTCTATAAATGGGCAAGTCATTCTCTAGACTTGCTTCCTCACCTGTATAATGGGGATGAAAAACACCAACATTACAGGGTGAGGCATAAACAAAAGTGGCATATGTGGCAGATCCCCATGAACCACAAAGCCCACGCATGATGATGACACCACATTAGTAACACCAATCTTCGCTCAGGGACCCATATGCAGCTAGCAGAGCTAAGCATGAGATGAGGGTTCCAAATCCAGTCCGAGAGTTTTGTCGGTTACATGAGCTTTGGACTCAATTTCCTCAAAGAAGGCCAGGCACTTTACATGCATTATTTTACTTAATTACCGCCCTGAAATCTTGCAGAGTTAAGTTTGATTATCCCCAAGGAATGGGGAGCTGCCCTCCTCCCTCCTAGAGAACCACAATCACGTACCAATCCCCGCGAATCTCCGCCCCAGCGACGCCAGCGTCATTAGCATATATCTGCATGTATTTACACAGAACAGCAGCCACATACCGCCGTGATCAGGTTCCCCAGGGGAGGGGGTGGGGATGAGAACAGCACACGGGACCAAGGGCCAGTGCTCGAGGGTTTTGTGTGGTCCTACCTGGCTTCGCTCTCGGTGTTCTCGCTGCCGGGACTTGGCTGCCTTCCGAAAAGCCGCCGCCATGTCTGCTCAGGTCTAGAAAAGCTCAGCAGACAACGCCAGTTCCGCAAGGCCTCTGCCGCCGAGTCCACTGGTCCTACCGGAAACAGGCTAAGCCGCCAGCCGCCTAGGACCGCCCACTTCCTCCATACATCCTATCCAGAGCCTGTTTTTCCGGAAATGCGTCCCTCAGCAAAGCCTTCCACCCTGGGCTTCTGCTGGGATGTGTAGTTTCCTACGTTAGTCTCGTGACTCTACAGTAGGCAGTTCTTATTCGCTAGCTCCTTGTCCACGCTACGAAGATCTTCCCTTAGCGCTCTGCACGCGTTGGCACCTGGGAACACGTGGCTGACACTGCCCACCCACCGAGCTGGGCTTTTCATGTGCGCATGTGCAGTCACTTACAGCTTGGCAATGGTTGCCGGTCTTTATGCGGTAGGTTTAAAGCTAGGAGCCCTATGAATTTTACAGTTTTGGATCTCAGGACACACCATTCTAAAATATGACTGTAGAAGACTAGAATATTCCATCCCAAAATACACTTCTTTGGCATATTTTCAGCTGGTTATTCTGAGAAACTGCAGACACAGGAGTAATTCTGAAAAGTTGTTTGTGAAAGAAAGTTTTCTCTATAAAGGAAATTTACATTAGCAAAGTATCTTTTTCAGGAAGACGACTGACAACTTTTTTTTTTTTTTTTTTGGAGTTGGAGTCTCACTCTGTCACCCACACTGGTGTGCAGTGGCCGCTCCCAACCACTGCAGCCTCGACCAGCTGGGCTCTGGCGATCCTTCCGCCTCAGCCTTCCAAGTAGCTGGAACTACAGGCGCGCGCTACCACGCCCTGCTGATTTTTGATTTATTGTAGAGATGAGGTCTCACCAAGTTTCCCAGGTGGGTCTCGAACCCGCGAGCTCAGGCAATCCACTCACCTCAGCCTCCCAAAACGCGGGATTACAGGCTGAGCCACCACCTGAGGGACTATCCACATAACAGGACAACCTTTATTCACTATATACTTTTCCCCTCACCTTTTCATAACTTGTGTTGCCACCACCACCACTCCCAGAAGCCTCACACGGCTATTATTTTCTGTAGCTCGGGATATTGTATGAGCTTCGGTCATCTGACCCTTCTATTTTTTGCTTCCCTGCAACAGTGTGCAGGAAAGAGTATTCTATAGAGAGACAAGAGAATTTAAAGCCACATCTGACTCTGCCACTTACAGGCTTTGTGATTTGGGGCAGGTTTCTTGACTTTAACATGCACTATTTTTCTCACACATAAAAAGAAGCTAATAATAGCATGAGCATGCACTTCTTGCCTCATACATAGGGTTGTCAAAGACTCACAGTTGAATTGAGAAGTTATATCTGTAAGCAGCTTCAGAAGGAATCATCTAATGGCAGTAGTTACAAAGTTCTGAGTTCCTCATAACCCCAAGGGAAGGCTGGCTGACAATATATATGTCAGAGGCAGTATAACAATGATTTGGACAATGATCCATGGATCCTATCCCAACTCTGCTACCAGCCACAGCAAAACTAAAATAACTGAGTTTCTGTCTCCTCATCTGTAAATGGAGATAATAATAATAGTATACCCCCAGGATCGTTGTGAGGATTAAATGATATAATATGCTTAAAGTGCCTGGCTAGGCACAGTGGCTCACACCTATAATCCCAGCACTTTGGGAGGCCGAGGCCAGAGAATCACTTGAGCCTAGGAGTTCAAGTCCAACCTGGGTGACATATTGATACCTCATCTCTACAGAAAATACAAAATTAGCTAGGTGTGGTGGTGCATACCTGTACTCTCAGCTACTCAGAGGCTGAGGTGGAAGGATTGCTTGAGCCCAGGAGGTCATGACTGCAGTGAGCCTGGATTGCACCACTGCACTCCAGCCTGGGTGACAGAGTGAGACCCTATCTCAAAATAAATAAACAGACAAAGTGCTTACTGCTATGTTCACCCCTTAGCGAGTTCACAATAATATGGAGCTACTGACCATACTGGCTCATGCCTGTAATCCCAGTACTTTGAGAAGTAAAGGCGGGAGGATCGCTTGAGCCAAGGAGTTCGGAGCCCAGCCTGGGCCACATAGTGAAACCCTGTCTCTACAATTTTTTTTTAATTGACAATAAAAAAAAATTAAGAGCCGGGTGCAGTAGCTGAAGTCTGTAATCCCAGCACTTTGGGAGGTGGAGGCTAGAGGATTGTCTGAGCCCGGGGGTTCAAGACCAGCCTGGGCAACTTGGTGAGACCTCATCTCTATAATAAATCAAAAAATTGGCTGGGTGTGGTGGCATGTGCCTGTAGTTCCAGCTACCTGGAAGGCTGAGGCAGAAGGATCACCTGAGCCTAGCAAGTTGAGGCTGTGCTGGCTGTGAGCATGCCACTGCACTCCAGCCTGGGCAACAGAGTGAGAATGAGGTGAGTAGATTACCTGAGTCCGCGGGTTCGAGACCCGCCTGAGCAGCGAGACTTCATCTCTACAATAAATCAAAAAATCAGCCGGGCGTGGTAGCACATGTCTGTAATTCTGGCTACTTGGAATGCTGAGGCGGAAGGATCGTCGGAGCCCAGCAGGTCGAGGCTGTGGTAGCCGGGAGCGGCCACTGCACTCCAGTCTGGGCGACAGAGTGAGACTCCAACTCAAAAAAAAAAAAGAGACTCCGACTCAAAAAAAATTTAAGAAGCTACTGTTGCCTGACGCGGTGGCTCATGCCTACAATTCCATCACTTTGGGAGGTGGAGGTGAGAGGATTGCCTGAGCTCAGGGGTTCAAGACCAGCCTGGACAACATGGCAAGACCTCGTCTCTACAGTAAAACACAAAATTAGCTGGGCAAGGTGGCACACACCTGTGGTTCCAGCTACTTGGAAGGCTGAAACAAAAGGATCGCCTGAGCCCTGCAGGTGGAGGCTGTGGCTGTGAGCATGCCACTGCACTCCAGCCTAGGCAACAGAGTGAGATGCTGTCTCAAAAAAAAGAAACTAATGTTGTTATTTTTGTTATTACTAAACCTGCCTCTAAGTCTAGTAGAGCATGCCAAAGGTATTTGGGTTTTTTCCACCATATGAAGCAAGTTCTGTAATTGCACCTATTTCTCATGACAGGAGTCACCCCTCCAGCAGAGGAGCACTAGGGAAATCCTCTCCTCAGTCCCCAGAGGTGCCAGTCCAATTGGCAAGTGGGCATGAAAGAGCTGAAAGTATGAGTTTGAGCCTTGCCTATGTAGAGCCACAAGCATCAACAAAATCCCATGTCTTTGTCTCTTACCATTGAAAGACAAGACCCCCCCCCCCCCCGCCCCCGGTTCAGTGGCTCAGCCTGTAATCCTAGCACTTTGGGAGGCTGAGGCGAGTGAATTGCCTGAGGCCGTGGGTTTGAGACCTGCCTGGGCAACTTGGTGAGACCTCATCTCTACAATAAATAAAAAAAAATTAGCCGGGCATGGTAGGGTGTGCCTGTAGTTCCAGCTACTTGGAAGGCTGAGACGGAAGAATCGCCAGAGCCCAGCAGGTCGAAGTTGTGGTGGCCGGGAGCGGCCACTGCACTCTAGTCTGGGCGACAGAGACTCCAACTCAAAAAAAATAATAATAATAAAATGGCAGTAATAATTATAACTACCTCATGTGTTTTGTGAGAATTGAAGGAGGTATTAACTAGCACTTAGCGTGGTGCCCTGCACAGAAGTCAGCATTTAACATTAGTTCTGCCCCTCTCCCCCATGTTCTGTGAAAGTCATTTATTCCACCATCTCCACCCACAAATCCATTGGCAGACTTGGGGTCACAAGGAAAGTTTCTCTGCAGTTTGAAAGAGGGTATCTGCTAAGCCGTAATGCCTGCAAGGGCTCTAGGCAGCCAGTGGGTAAGAGTGAGCAATACACCCAGAGAAGGAAGAATGTGTTCTCACTGGGGGAAGGAAGTTTGTGGTTACAGGCATCAGAGAATGATTCAGCACCCAGAGAAAACCCAGAGAGGCCTGCCAGTCGTCACCCAGGGCCTCTTTTTAAAAGAAGAGTGAAAGAACAGCTGGGGGACCATGAGATAAAAGGTGCATGGAGACTTCCTGGGTGAGTGAAGGGACAAGCAGCTCCCACTCACCCAAGGCTGGTCATCTAGCTCTCAGGCTCTTCCAGCCTCAGCTCAGACACACCTGTTTCCCAGGGAGGGGGGAGGACAGATAGAGAACAGGAACAGGGAGTCCATGTGTCTGATCCCTGGACCTCCCTGGGGCACATCCTCCTGGGCCAACGAAAATAGAGCAAGCAGGGAAATGTGAGCCACTGGGGAACTAGAAATGGAGAGGGGAAAGGACACACTGGGGAGCTAAGCCCCTAGGCCTGTCTGGCCTAAGCTGGAGAGATAAATTCCTCTGGCCCCCAGACTCCAAGTCCAAGCCCCAGAACCTTAACACTTGATCATTGGCAAGTTATTGTGTGTTCTCATCCAATCCTCACAACAATGCTGTGAAAACAGTCATCCATTCTTCACAGATGAGACTGAGGCTCACAGTGATTAAAATGACTACAGATGCTGTAATAATGGTTACGCTCATTTTTGGCATAAGGGACTTTGACTTTTTACTAACTAGATTTAAATTCCAGCTTTGCCATTCTTAGCTGTGACAACCTTGGCAAGTTACTTAACCTCTCTGTGCCTCCATTTTCTCAGATTTTTTTTTTTTTGAGTTGGAGTCTCACTCTGTTGCCCAGACTGGAGTGCAGTGGCCACTCCCGTCCACTGCAACCTCGACCTGCTGGGCTCCGGCGATCCTTTCGCCTCAGCCTTCCAAGTAGCAGGAATTACAGGCATGCGCTACCACACCCGGCTGATTTTTT
>NW_007249482.1:329797-330571 GCF_000164805.1 Carlito syrichta
TGGAAGGCTGAGGCGGAAGGATCGCCGGAGCCCAGCAGGTCGCGGCTGTGGTGGCCGGGAACAGCCACTGCACTCCAGTCTGGGCGTCTGAGTAAGACTCCAACTCAAAAAAATAAAAATAAAATAAATTTTTAAAATTTTTAAAAATTAAAAAAAAATAAAATGAGGATAAGAACATAATTTAATAAAGTTGCTGGACAATCAACTGTGTTAATACATGTAAAGTGTTTAGGGACTTATGCAAACTAAGAACTCTGGAAGCACTGGCTCTCATAAAGCCTATTCAGTGGAGACTGAAGTCTTTTATCTAGCACTTTCCTTACTCACAACCCTGGAGCCGACCTTCTCTTGCCCTCTACTCTCACCAGGCAGAGCAGTCTTTCCTGCACTCCCCAGGGTTAGGAGTCCCCTACACCTGCAAGACAAATTCCAGAGAAGGAGCCCTCAGGCCCATGGGCTGGCTGCTTGCTTCCTGGGTCCAGATAGCAGGTGACTGCAGCCTAAACTGGGGGAGTGGGGGGAGGGGGCGGAGGTGTCCAAATTGAAGCAGTGTCTGACAGTCATTCATTTAAACTCAAATCTTGGAAGGTCTGCCTCAGATATTTATTATAAGCCAGACACTGGAATAAATACTGGCAATGCAGCGGTGAACAAAAGGACTAGGACCCAGTCTCTTCCCTCATGGCTCCTCTTGCTTAGGCAGCAACAATAATGAATGAGCTATTACTTAATTTTGAAAGGAAACCTGGTCTTTTTTTTTTTTTTTTTTTTTTG
>NW_007249482.1:331319-332314 GCF_000164805.1 Carlito syrichta
ACTGCACTCCAGTCTGGGCGACAGAGTGAGACTCCAACTCAAAAAAAAAAAAAGATGTAGAGATGGGAGGGGAGGGCCCTCAGGAACCCGTCTGGGAGGGTGTTAGTTCCTGCCTTGAGAGCTCTGCTGGATCCATCCTGGGGGACAAGGAAGTCTCTATGGTCACCTGAATCTTCACTCTAGATGTTAATTTTCCAGAGTTGGTGTGTTGTCTCCTGTTTTGCAAACAGCACAGTAGAGCCTCCTCCCACCCTCCCCCACCCTTCCAGACTGAGGCTATTTATTCCCAGTGACAAGGCTGAGGATGGGGGGGGTGGCCTCAAGGACCTGGAGGGGCCTAATGTCCCTGGCAGACACCAGGCCTCCCTCACCAACACAAGGAGGTAGCCAGAGACCAGAGGGTCAGACACTGCAGAGGTTTCCTCAGCTCTCCTCCACCACCCCTGCAGCACTCCATTCACCCACACTCCTCACACCCCTCCCCAGAAGCCTAAGGATTATGAGGCCAAGGATTAGGGTCTCCCCTGGGCCTCAAAGGTCAAAACTATTTCTGGGCACTGTGGAAACCCAGGCGAGGTAGCTGGAGGTGAGGAAGTGATGACCTCTGTTTTTGTCACTCAGAGTTGTGGAATAAACCTTTGAAGGTCAAGGCTCTATGGTGGGGAGGAGTCCTCTTCGCCCCAAGTTTTCAGAGAACACCCTGGTCCCCACTGACAGGGCCATGACAGCTGAGTCAAAGCTGTTCATCCCTCCAGGAGAGATTAAGGCCCCCTTCACAAACTCAGGCTGAGTGTGACCCCGAGGAGTAGGCTGGGTGGGGAAACTTATCGGTTAGGACGCGAGGAGGCACGAGAACTCTTGGTTCCCAAGTGGACCCCGGTCTCCGGGTTCTGTACCACTGGATTGAACACAGCAGTCTCCCGCTGGCAGCCGGGCAACTGGAGGTTGAGGGGAGAGAGGACAGCAAAGGCTGCAGGGAGGGGGCGGGGCGGGGT
>NW_007249482.1:332975-344444 GCF_000164805.1 Carlito syrichta
CCCCAGCGGGGTGGGGGCCGCTTCGAGAGTTGGCGGGGGAGGGGACCAAGTTGGAAATAAAGCCAGAGAGGGAGAGGGAGAGAGAGAAAGGCAGAAAGATAGATCGGCCACGAGCGTTGGAGAAACTGAGGCTCTCAGAAAGCCTGGTGGAGAGAGAGACCGAGGCAGGCAGGCAGGGACTCGAGCCACAGGAGGCTACCGAGATGCTTGAAACAAGGACAGACTGGGCGCAGAGTTACCGGTGAACAGAACCAAGGACTGGGGGCGACTCAGGCTTTGTGGAGCAATTTAAGAAAAAGCATACGTATGACCCCAGTGAACACTGGGGAAACTGGGGAGGGCCTTGAAAGGACCCTGAGGCTTCAGTTTTCACTGGCCTCGTGCAGATTATATGCCTCTCTGAGGCCTACAGAGTCTCTTAGAGGCTGGAGACAGAGACACTCCGGCATGCAGAGATGCTAAGGAACAGAGACTTGGATGCAGAACCGAGGGTGGGAATGAGACATTCAGCCCAATAGAGACATTAAGACACCAAGACTTGAGATCTACAGAGGCCTGGGCCCGCTGGGAGACAGCCAGTCAAGATAGAGACGTGGAGAATGTAAAGACAGCAGCTGAAGTGTGCCCAGACACAGAGCGATGCTGAGTGGAGCACAGCTAGACACCAGAGACTGGGACTTAGTGGAGGCAAAAAGACCTAGGTGGGCTGACAGCTTCTAAGACAGACCCTAAGATGCCAGGGACCAAAAGACTGGGGATGAGGCTATGGGAAAGCTGACACTCTGAGCCAACCCATCCCCCTCAAGTAGAGGACCTAAGACAGTAAATTGATCAGGAAGGAGCTCCATGCACATACACAGCCACCAAGACAGCTCCAACTTATTTTTATTTTATTTTACTTATTTGTTTTTGAGTCAGGATCTCACTCTGATGCCCTGGCTGGAATGTGGTGGCATAATTACGGCTCCCTACAGCCTTGACCTTATGGGCTCAAGCAATCTTTCCGCCCAAGTAGCTGGGACTACAGGCATATGCCACCACGCCCAGCTACTTTTTTAATTTAATTTAATTTTTTTTTGGTAGGCCTCTGTATGTTGCCTAGGCTGGTCTCAAACTCCTGGACTCAAGCAATCCTCCCACCCTGGCCTCCCAATGTGCTGGGATTACAGGAATGAGCCACCCGACCCAGCCCCCAACTTATTTTTAAACTCAAATCTTGGAAGGGCTGCTGCAGCCCTGGGGGACCCCGGGTAAATGAACTGTTCCTCTTCTGTCCCCAGAGCAGTGGTGGAATCCTGCTCCCCACCCCCTTTCCCCTACACTGCCCTAACTTTCAGGCCGCATGGGGGAGAACAGAGATTGGAGTAGGAACCTGGCAAAAGGGGGTGGGGAAAGTTCTGTTTCCCCCTTTAAGTCTCCTGTCAACTCTTGGGAGATGGGGGAGGGATCTGTTCTGATCCTGACTCACAGCTGTGAGGCCTGGCCAGGGTCCTCCTGGACAGTGGGGAGTGTTGGGTGGGGGACAAAAGGGTTGAGTGATTGGCACGGGTAACTGGAAAGGCTCTGGGTGTCTTCCAGTCACAGGGCTAGCAGCTGGGAAGGAGAGCCAGGCTCTGGCGCATCTCCTGCCCCCTGCCCTTAAAAGCTGACCATCCCCTTCACCAGGGCAGCAATTTTAGGGAAAGGGGGTGCTCCAAGCTAGGGGACAGCAACCTGGACTCTGATACGTAGGTGTCCTTGGGCACACCCTACCCTATCCCTGGCCTCCTACTGCTCAGCTGTAATATGGGCATGCTACTGTATCCTCCCTGCCTTTTGTGAGATCTGATGAGAAGGTGGTGGGCGTGTCCTTTGTGAGGAGCAAAGCAGCATGCAGGTGTGTCCACCTGTGGACCTGTGAGATGTCTCAGAGTTATGCTTACTGGGGTCAGGCTGTCTAGGCTAGAACCACTCTTGGCCTCACTGGTCTCAGCAAACCCCATGGGCCTGGGGCTTCCTGCTGTCTTCCTGGGCCTATGCTGAGAATGTCCAGGTCAAATTCCAGGCCAGCTCCCTGAATCAGGCCTATCTGAGAAACTGCTGTCTGACCCCTGTATGAGTGAGAGGCTAATAATGAAAATATAACAGCTACTATTTATTTATCTATTTATGTATTTATTTACTTTGAGTTGGAGTCTCACTGTTGTCCAGGATGGAATGCAGTGGCACACTCATGGCCACTGCAGCCTCTACCTGCTGGGCTCCGGCGATCCTTCTACCTCAGCCTTCCAAGTAGCCAGAGCCACAGGCGCAAGCCACCACATCTGGCTAATTTTTTATTTATTGTAGAGATGAGGTCTCACCAAGTTGCCCAGGCGGGTCATGAACCCGCGGGCTCAGGCAATCCACTCACCTCAGCCTCCCAAGGCGCAGGATTACAGGCTGAGCCATGAAGCCCGGCTTAATTTTTTAATTTATTGTAGAACTAAGGTCTTGCCATGTTGCCCAGACTGATTTCAGACCCCTGAGCTCAGGCAGTCCTCTCGACTCTGCTCCCAAAGTGCCGGGATTACAGGCGTGAGCTACCACATCTGGCTTAGCTACCATTTATTTACTGAGCATTTATTATTGCCAGGTACTTTCCAAGTATCATCGCATTTAAGCCTGACAATGACTCAAGGAGGTAGGAAGTAGTGGTATCTCATTTAATTAGATGGGAAAATAAACTCAGAAAGCTCGAATGACTTGCCCAAGTTGACCCAGCTAGTAAGTGAAGGCGCCGAGACTCAAACCCAGGTTTATATCTTGCAGCTCAAGCTGCTTCACACATGGCAGCCAGTTATACAGCTATTCTGACTCCTGCAGGTTCACTAGGAGGTGCCTTGTTGGGGGGGTGGGGGTAAGAGGCTGAGAGTCATCTGCAGAAGAGTAGTCTCCCCCAAACTCTCCCCTTTACCAGACAGGAAGGAATACAAGGGTGGCTCCCTCCAATTCCCCCAGTCCCCTATCCTCGCCAGGGAAAGAGGGAGGAAGGAGGGAGGGGGGGACGGGCAGAGACAGGTGGGCCTTAATGGTGCCCTTCCTCTGTCCTCAGCAGGGTCCAGCTGGATAGACTAGGACACTGGGAGATTCTGGGAAGGAAATAGAAACCACGCTCATACCCTATTTGGGGTGCCTCTGTCTTAGAGTGGTGACTACTTCCCAGGGGGTGGACCATGGCTAGCCTGGGAAGGTGGCAGCTGCTGCAGGCCAAGCCAGGAAGGAAAGAAAAGACCCAGGGTACCCCCCACCATGGACACATTCCACCTGTGTGGCCCCTACTGCCCTGTGGCTGACAGCCCAGGCAATCCTCAGATGTTGAGCCAGAGGAAACCTGGGCCTGAGTGTTGGGAGGGAACTGAAAAGGAGGGGTATCTCCACCCTACAAAAGAGCTCAGGGGCAGGCTAAAAAAAGAATGGCTTCCACCCTAGGAGTCCCTGGTGGCATTGTGCCCTGACCTGGCTTTCAAGCTGGGTGTTCTCCCATTGTATGGAAGGCGTCTCTTCGTCGGAAGAGTCAGGCCTCTAGGCTGGAGGCATCTGCTGGTGCCTGGAGTCTGAACTTCAAGCCAGAGCATTGCTTGTTGCCCAGAATTTCCCACTGGGGGCGAATGAGAAAAATCCTCTTTTTCCTTCAACTTGAGCCTAGGCAGGCTTTAGGGACTGCCAGTCACTGGGGTCTAATGGGAGATGTGGGTTGATGGGTTCCCTTGTCCCTTGAACTCCCCTGGGTTCATGCACAGCTGTGAGAACATCCCCTTCCTATGGGTCCTGGTGGTACCGCTCCACCACTCCAGGATCCCGGTCCTTAGAGAGCAGACTTCTTGGTACAGGAGAGAGGGGTGGGGAGTTCCGACTCTGGGGCTGGAGACTGGAATCATGGGCAGCAAAAGGGTCTGGGAACCCCACTTCCCTACTGCCCCACTCCCCAGACTCCTGTTCCAGAGGCAGCTGTGTGGATGACCTCATCCTGCAAACATGCTTTGTTCCTGAGAAAATGAAAAGTGTCTGAGGTTTGGTGGGGGGCTGGGTGTCTGCAGCAGCAGCTCTCTCAGGGCTCCCCCATGCCCTGCTCCCCACCCAAGAGGGAACCTGACTGGGGAGAAAATGTCTTCAAATAGCTCTTGCTCTCTGTCCCTTCCCCAGTCACAAACCCCGAGAAATCAGAAAAGGTGGGGAGAGACTATCTCTCTCCAAGGGGCAGGGGGAGGGAAATAATGACCCAGAGGATGGAAAGATCCCAGGGCCTCTCCAGACTAGCCTTCCCGGAGTGATGCCTGGCACTGGGTAGCAGGGGCACCCTGCCCTAGTCTGTTTCCTGTTCCTCTCTGCCCCTCAGGCAGCCCATTTTCCTTTTTTCTGACATCTGGCCATATGTGCTGCCACAGCTGCTACAGATGTTGCAAGCCAAGGCTGCCCAGGCTGGGGTAACCAGAGGCACAGCAGGGGTGAAGGGGCATGAGGACAGAGGGTCCAGCTGGGGAAGCTTGGTTGTGTCCAGCTTGCAGGATTTCCTTCCTGTTTAAACCTAACTGAGCCTCTGAAGTTCTAGTTGCTTGGCTGATTCTTCTGGGCTGGGAGGTCCAACTTCTCATACTGGCCGCCTCCGCCATTCATAGTCCAGCATCCCTCTAGCATTCCACTGCTTCCTGGATCAGGAGGGGGCGGGAGTAGCCTGTTTCCATCCCTGACTCCCCACTCCAGAGCCCCCGGTAAAATTCCTTTATTTATATCCCTCGGGTCTCTTCATAGGAGTCAGGAGAGAGTGGGAGTGCTGTTCATATGGAATAGGATGGGGTGGCTCCCTGCCCATGCTCCTGCCACCCTGGGGACCATAAGGACAGTAGAGGCTAAACTCTGGCTGGGACAGGAAATGAGTCATTGACCCAGGAAAAGCCCCCTCCCCCCAGATCTGCCAAGACCTAGATAAGAAAACAACTTCTGCTTCCTGATTTTTTTCCTGACCTCTTCCCACCCCCACTGTTAAATACAGAAAGAAACATGCAGGACTTCTGGGTTCCCAAAAGCACCCCTTTCCCACCTGCTCTGATCTGGCATTTCCTGTGTCTGGTCTCTTGCTCTTTTTTGAATACAAAGGGCGCTTGCCAGGGGCTAAGCCCCAGCCCCTTTGGGTAACCCCTGCTCCACCTTATGCTTCCAGGAGAGCTCCCTCACCGTTGCCACCATGAGCGAGTCATTTGACTGTGCAAAATGCAGCGAGTCCCTGTATGGCCGAAAGTACATCCAGACAGACAGCGGCCCCTACTGTGTACCCTGCTATGACAATACCTTTGCCAACACCTGCGCTGAGTGCCAGCAGCTCATCGGGCATGACTCGAGGGTAAGAACGCAACCAGGCAGGGCGGGGAGTGGATGGAATCTGAAGGAAGGGGAAAGGATGAATCCACCTGACCTGGGTGCCAGTGTCCCTGCTTTGCTCCGCACAGGAGCTGTTCTATGAAGACCGCCACTTCCATGAGGGCTGTTTCCGCTGCTGCCGCTGCCAGCGCTCCCTAGCTGATGAACCCTTCACCTGCCAGGACAGTGAGCTGCTCTGCAATGACTGCTACTGCAGTGCCTTCTCCTCACAGTGCTCTGCCTGCGGGGAAACTGTCATGCCTGGTACGTCTCCAAGGGCTCATCTTGTGCAGCCACTGGCATGCTTGGCATCTGGGTAGAATCCTTGCATGTGCCTGTCTGGTACATGGAGGCTTGGTATGTGCAGAGACCTGTACATATGCAGAAACTGACAAGCTTGATACATTGCTAAGAGCTTAGTATGTGCCGGACCAGTAGGCCTGGTACACACACCTGGGGGCTTACTATGTGTGGATAGATTGACATGCTTGATACATACCTGGGGGCTTAGCATGTGTGAAGATCTGCATGTTTGGTACATGTAGGAGCTAAAGGTAGGCTAAGACAGTCACTCTTGGTGCATTGGGGCTCAATGTATACAGAGACTGATACACTAAGGGCTTAATGTATGGGAACTCAGCACATGTGGATAATGGCATACCTAGGAGATGCAAGGGCATGTACTGAACCTGTCATGCCCAGGGCATTAGAACTTTGGGCAGAGACTTGCTTGCCTGGTATATGTGGGGTCTTGTGTGTGTGCTAAAACCATCATGTCTGGTGCATAAGGGCTTAGCATGTACTGAAGCTTCATGACTGCTACATGGAGACTTGATGTGTGCTGAGATAGTCACATATAGGATATATGGGGCTTAACATATGCCAAGACCCTCATGTCTAGTTCCCGAGAGGAGGGGCCTAGCATGTCCAGTGTTTGAGGAGAGGTTGGCATGTGTTAAATACATGGTGGGAGCCTGCTGCATGTGCATGCATACCACCCTGCTCAAGCTATGGGAGCAGTGGAGACTCTCCTGGGGAAGTAACAGAGGGTGGCCCTCAGGAGCTTAGGACACAGCCTCTGAGTGGAACCCCTGTTCCCCATAGGGTCCCGGAAGCTGGAGTATGGAGGTCAGACGTGGCATGAGCACTGCTTCCTGTGCAGCGGCTGTGAGCAGCCACTGGGCTCCCGTTCTTTTGTGCCCGACAAGGGTGCTCACTACTGCGTGCCCTGCTATGAGAACAAGTTCGCGCCTCGCTGCGCCCGCTGCAGCAAGGTTGGGGCTGGGCCAGCAGGGTGGGGGTGAGTAGGCCTGTTGTGGGGTGGAAATCCCTACTCATCCCCACTGATGGATGCTGCCCCCACAGACGCTGACACAGGGTGGAGTGACATACCGTGATCAGCCCTGGCATCGAGAATGTCTGGTCTGTACCGGGTGCCAGACGCCCCTGGCAGGACAGCAGTTCACCTCCCGGGATGAAGATCCCTACTGCGTGGCCTGTTTTGGAGAACTCTTTGCACCTAAGTGCAGCAGCTGCAAGCGCCCCATCGTAGGTGGGCATGGGTCAGAGAATGGAATGGGTAGAGTGCAGGGAAGGGAGTGGGATGTTATATTGGGTGAGGTTGAAGGTATGACCTCCTAGCCCCCAGATCTGCAGAGCTAACCTCCAGCTTCCCTCTAGGACTCGGTGGAGGCAAGTATGTGTCCTTTGAAGACCGACACTGGCACCACAGCTGCTTCTCCTGTGCCCGCTGCTCTACCTCCCTGGTGGGCCAAGGCTTTGTGCCGGATGGAGACCAAGTGTTGTGCCAGGGCTGCAGCCAGGCAGGTCCCTGAGCCAGTGCTCCTGGACCCAGGCTTTCCCATACCAGGGCTCCCCCAGGACCATGACTCCTTTTCAAAACCACCTCTGGGACCCAGCTCCTCCGCAAAATGGGTCTTCCCCTGGGCTCCAGGATTCAGTCTCCCCACTCCAACATCCCCAAACTGGTACTCCCTGACCCAGGCCCCCAAAGCTGGGCTCTTATAGGGCCTCCATGATTCACGCCCTCTCCCCAAACTTGGACTCCAGAGCTAAGTCCTATCTTCTACAGTTTGGGTTCCCAGACCAAGCCCTCTCCCCACATCAGGACTCTAGACCCCAGCCCTCCAATCCCAGACTCTGGGACCTAGGCCCCCCTTAAATCTAGACTTCTCTTCATAGACTTTAGGTCTCCTCTGGGTGCCTGAGAAGTCTTCAAAAGTGGACTGTACTCAGGCTTGATCCACTCCATCCCATCCCTATCCCCAGGGCTGGGGCTGTCTGGGAAGCAGATCAGGGGCTCAGTGATTAGGGGGTTCTAGGGTACAGGGTACTGCCCAGCCTGTGTCTGTTGAGTGTCTTCACATTTTGGCATTTTATTTCAGCTCCATTTTGCCCAGAGATGGGCAAGGGGTGGGATTGGCTCACCCCCTTCCTGAGTCTGCAATAAAGCAATGTGAAGAACTACATGTGTTTGTCCTGTGTAGAGGGAGTTTGTCCGTGTGTTTGTCCTGTGAAGAAGCTGCCTTCACAGACTGGAGACTCTGAATCTCTCCTAGACCTCCTCCCTGCCGGGTGGGGTAGAGGGGGGCAGGACCACGGGGGTGGGAGTCTCCCCAGGAAGGGGATCCCCGCCACAGCTATGGCCCCTCAGCTTGGCCTGCCTCCCCCCTGCTGGCAGAGGGTTTTTCCACTGTAGGGAAGGGAGGGGTTTGGGAAAGTTCCAGACAGGAGCGTGGGGGGGAGGGGGTTGCCCTGGGTTCCTTCATCTGATACAAATCGTCCCCCTCCCCTAACAGCCCTGCCCAAATCTCTCATAGCAAGCACCTGGTTCTGAAGCTCAGTCTGGGCCCGGACCCTCAACCCCCTTCTCTCTCTTCCCAAGGATTAGCGGGGGCGGCCGGGATCCGCTCGGCCGCACGTTTTTTGCCAAAAAAGGCAAGGATGCAGCTGCACGCGCCGCGGGAACATCTGGATCCGATTCCCGGCATGAATGGGTCACGGCCCCGCCCCCCCCCGTGATTCAAGGGCGGGGGTGGAATGAACGAGGGGGGCAGGCCCCCAAAGTGGGGAGATGGGGCGGGGCGTTGCTCCCCTCTCCAGGCCTCCACCGTCCCCTGCCCCTGCCTCTGGCGGCTGCGGTCTGGGCCCCCTCTAAAAGTGGCAGGTTCGTGCGCACCAGTCGCGCCCGCAGCCCCCTGCGGGACCTGGGCCCTGGGCGGGCAGACCCTCGGCGCCCTGGGGGTGTGGGGGAGGGGCCCCTCAGGCCCAGCGGAAACCGCGTGATTATATGTATCTCATACTAAATCCTCCCCGAGATGCTATGAGGCTGACATTATTACTTACATTACACAGAGACGGAGGCGCCGATAGTTGCCCAAAGTCACATAGGTTCTGGTAGATCCAGGGTTGTAATCTACTTTGCATTGCCTCCTGGACCCAATTTGAGTTCTGAACTTTCTGAGGCCGTGACTGACATTTTCTTTGTTTTGTTTTGTTTTTTTGAGTTGGAGTCTCACTCTGTCGCCCAGACTGGAATGCAGTGGACGCTCCCAGCCACTGCAACCTCGACCTGCTGGGGGGCGCGATCCTTCTGCCTCAGCCTTCCAAGTAGCTGGAACTACAGGCGCGCGCTACCACGCCCGCTAATTTTTTGATGTATTGTAGAGATGAGGTCTCACTACGTTGCCCAGGCGGGTCTCGAACTCGTGGGCTCAGGCAATCCACTCACCTCAGCCTCCCAAGGCGCGGGATTACAGGCTGAGCCACTGAGCCCGGCTAGACACTTTCAACAAACCTTTACAAATGCCCACCATGTGTACTTAGAGTTAATTCATGTGTATGCTTACGTTTTTTTTCTCTCTCCCACTGGTCTCTCTGAGATTGAACTTTTGCCTGCCTTGCTCACCCTGCCTCAGTTCCCAGCACATACTCCGTGTTCAATAAATACTTGTTGAGGAAGAACAGTCCAAGCACAGACAGCTGGCGCAAAAGCCTGCAGGCCTTAAAAACATGGTGCTTTGGGGGAAGCAGCAAGTACTTTCATTTGGAGGAAATGTCAAGAGAGTGAAATGGCAGGCAGAGCCCAGCTTGTGAAAAGCCGAATGCCAAGTTAAACAGAGCTCACCCTGTAGGAAAAGCAGCCAATGGAAATGTCCAAGCAGGGGTGTGAGATGAACATAGGTTTAGAAAGATCACTAGGGCTGCGGCATGAATAATGGATTGGAGAGGTAAGATGAGCAGTGGTGCAGGTGAGAGATCATGAGGCAAGGTAGCACGAGTGGAAAAGGCCGGACTTGCTAAATGGTTTGATGGCTTGAGGATGGAGAAGTGTTCAGGAGAAGGAAGGCATCAGGTTTGAGGCAGAGTGACTGGGAGGATGGTGTTGGTATGATGGTCTATCCCACCTAAGAGGAAGAGAGAGTGCGGCTACAGTACTGTGTTTCATTTATTTCAGTGTTAACATTTTTAGACAGAGTATCTCAGATATCTAGGTGTATAACTGAAGTTGTATTATAGTTTAGCAATTTTTTGCTCTCTTCCTCAGTAAAGCATAAAATAATGGTGTTTTACATTTGGTGTTATCTCATATCCAATGAAATACGGTAGCCCCCAAACAACCTTCTCCCCACCAAAGGAAAAAAAAAGCATTTACTAGACCTCTCCATTCTTGAATGAAGATCTCCATCTTTCTAGTGGCCCAGGAAAAGCCCCAGATGAGAAGTTGTGACTGGGGTCCTTTCCCTAAGGTTGGCGGTCTTATTTAAATTTCAATATACAAGACTGGGCGCTGTGGCTTACGCCTATAATCCCAACACTCTGGGAGGTCGAGGTGAGAAGACTGTCTGAGTCCATACAAATATGATCCTCATAACACTCCTATGAGTAGGCAAAACACAGGTCATTATATGCATTTTTATTTTTCAAACATTAAAAAATTCTTGCCAGACTTGGTGGCTCAGCTTGTAATCCTGTGCTTTGGGAGGCCGAGGTGAGTGAATTGCCTGAGCCCACGGGTTCGAGACCCGCCTGGGCAACTTGGTGAGACCTCATCTCTACAATAAATCAAAAAAATTAGTGGGCGTGGTAGCGCGCGCCTGTAGTTCCAGCTACCTGGAAGGCTGAGGCAGAAGGATCGCCGGAGCCCAACAGGTTGAGGCTGCAGTGACCATGAGCATGCCACTGCACTCCAGTCTGGGCGACAGAGTGAGACTCCGACTCAAAAAATAAATTGTTTTAATGTTTTTATTTTTAAAGATACAGGGTACAATTCAAGGTTAGGTATACAATTGGTCATTGTATTTTTATTTATTATTTATTTATTTATTTATTTTTGAGTTGGAGTCTCACTGTGTCCCCCAGACTGGAGTACAGTGGCCACTCCCGGCCACCACAGCCTCGACTTGCTGGGCTCCGGCGATCCTTCCACCTCAGCCTTCCAAGTAGCCGGAACTACAGGCATGCGCTACCACGCCCGGCTGATTTTTTGATTAATTGTGGAGACAAGGTCTCGCCAAGTTGCCTAGGCTGGTCTCAAATCCCGGGACGCAGGCAATTCTCTCACCTCTGCCTCCCAAAGTGCTGGGATTACAGGAGTAAACCACTGTGCCAGGCCAGCCATCGCTTTTTGTTTTTAAAAGTTTGAAAAAGAACCGGTCTCGGTAGCTCAGCCTGTAATCCCACACATTTGGGAGCTCCAAAATTTAGAAGATGCTTGTGATGACATCATGCTTGCGGACAACAACTGCTTAATGATACTTTATCAAATTAGTGATGTTTTCATTAGCCATTCTCAAGAAGAAACATAAGAAATGTTAGAAGAAGCAAAGAAAAATTTGTAAGAAGAAACTGACGCCTTAGAATCCAGAGTGGAATCCATTCAGTGGGTGTTAGCAGATTTGAAATGCAAAACTCGGGAGCAACATAAACCTTGAAGCTGATGAAAGTTAAAAATTTTGTAATACTTTAAAAAAATCTGTTTAATTCTACTTGGAAGGCTGAGGCGGAAGGATTGCAGGAGCCCAGCAGGTGAGGCTGCGGTGGCCGGGAGCGGCCACTGCACTCTAGTCTGGG
>NW_007249482.1:344505-345080 GCF_000164805.1 Carlito syrichta
AAAAAAAAAAAAAAAAAATCTGTTTAATAAACTTGAATATTTTTTAAAATAATAATTTTCCTTCTAACGACATGGAAAGTAAAACTTTCTTTTTAAAAAATTTCATTTATTTAATGGAAACTTACCTACTTTCACATGTTTTGCTTATTTATTTTATGTTTTTAAAAGAAGACAGTATTCATCTATGTATTTTACATAACAATTATATCAAGTCTAGGGGCTGTATGTAATGTTATTAAAATCAGTTAAGCAATAAAAAAACTTGTATTACTTTTTCAATTAAAATATAAAAAACTAAAAATGAGAAGTCATATATGCATTCAAAAAAGAATGAGGAAGATGTAATGCATTGAGTTATTAGTAATTTACCTCTTCTTCTTTTTTTCTTTTTTTTTTTTTTGAGTTGGAGTCTCACTCTGTCGCCCAGACTGCCTGCTGGGCTCCGGCGATCCTTCCGCCTCAGCCTTCTGAGTAGCTGGAATTACAGGCATGTGCTACCACGCCCGGCTGATATTTTGATTTATTGTAGAGATGAGGTCTCGCCAAGTTGCCCCGAGCCAGGTCTCGAACCCACA
>NW_007249482.1:345421-353885 GCF_000164805.1 Carlito syrichta
TGATTTATTGTAGAGATGAGTTCTCGCTGCCCAGGCAGGTCTCAAACCCGCGGGCTCAGGAAATCCACTCACCTCAGCCCCAGTATATGTTTTAAAAAGCATTTCATTCGAGACCTGCCTGGGCAGCGAGACCTCATCTCTACAATAAATCAAAAAATCAGCCGGGCTTGGTAGCGCATGCCTGTAATTCCGGCTACTTGGAAGGCTGAGGTGGAAGGATCGCCGGATCCCAGCAGGTCGAGGCTGCGGTGGCTGGGAGTGGCCACTGCACTCCAGTCTGGGCGACAGAGTGAGACTCCAACTCAAAAAAATAAAAATAAAAATAAATAAAAAATAAAAAACATTTCATGCTGTGCTTCCAGTACATACAAAGAAAAAACTCCCTCCCTTACTAAATCTCCAAGGTTATGTCCTCGGGAACAACCATTGTTTACTGTTACTTGGATATCCTTACAGAAATAATCTCTCTGCGCATCTATTTTTGTACACACTGCTGTGCATCTAGCTTCTTTCAGTTTGTGTGGCCATCTTTCCATATGAGTTCATACAGATTTTTTTCTCTTTTTGAGTCGGAGTCTTACTCTGTCGCCCAGGCTGGAGTGCAGTGGCACGCTCACGGCCACCGCAGGCTCAACCTGCTGGGCTCAGGTGATCCCTCTGCCTCAGCCTTCCAAGTAGCTGAAACTACAGGTGTGCACTACCATGCCCAGCTAGTTTTTTGATTTATTGTAGAGACAAGGTCTCACCAAGTTGCTCACGATGATCTGGAACCCCTGGGCTCAGGCAATCCTCCCGCTTCGGCCTCCCAAAGTGCTGGTTACAGATTTGAGCCACCACGCCCAACCATACAGATTTTTAAAACAGTTTTATTGAGGTATACTTTTTTTGAGAAAGCAGGATCTATTGAGAGGACAGAAAAGCTCCCACAGTGAGAGGGGACCTGATGGGGTTGCCCGAGGTATAATTTTTATGCCACAGAATTCACCTATTTTAAGTGTATGATTAAATTAATTTTAGTGAATTTAATAGAGTTGTGTAACAATCGCCACAATCCAATTTTATAATATTTCTATCATCCAAAAAGAATTCCTGGAGTCATTTGTGGTCACTTCCAATCTTACCTCCAGTCACAAGCCACCACTGAAAACTCTGTCTCCATAGATTTGCCTTTCTGGACATTTCATCTGCACATAACATGGTCTTTTTTCTTTCTGACTTCTTACACTTAGCACACTTTCATGGTTCATCGTTGTAGTATTCCTTTATTGCTGAATATATAAAATTTGGTTATTCATTCACCAGTTAATGAACTCTTGGGATGCATCCAGTTTTTTTATGAAGAATGCCGCTGGCAGGGCGAGGTGGCTCAAGCCTGTAATCCTAGCACTTTGGGAAGCCTAGGCAAGAGGACTGCCTAAGCCCTCGAGTTCAGGACCAGTCTGGGCAACTTGGCGAGAACTTGTCTCTGCAATAAATTTTTTTTTTCTTTTTGAGTTGGAATCTCACTCTGTCACCCAGACTGGCGTGCAGTGGCTGTTCCCGGCCACCGCAGCCTCGACCTGCTGGGCTCCGACGATCCTTCCGCCTCAGCTTTCCAAGTAGCTGGAACTCACGCGCGCGCTATCACGCCCGGCTAGTTGTTGATTTATTGTAGAGATGAGGTCTCACCAAGTTGCCCGGGCGGGTCTCGAACCCACGGGATCAGGCAATCCACTCACCTCGGCCTCCCAAAGCGCGGGATTACAGGCTGAGCCACCAAGCCCGGCTTACAATAAATAATTTTTAAAAATTAGCCGGGCGTGGTAGCAAACGCTTGTAGTTCCAGCTATTTGGAAGGCTGAGGCGGAAGGATCGTCCGAGCCTAACAGTGCAACGGTGGCCATCAGTGTGCCACTGACAGAGTGAAACTCCCAACTCCCCCCCCGCAAAAAATAAGAATGCCGCTATGAACATATGAACGTGTGTACATATACACTTTCTTCATTTTTTTTTAAGGCTGTATAGCGCTTCATTGCTTGGGTGTACCGTATTTTATTTAATAAATACTCCGCCATAGACAACGTGTGTACATATACACTTTATTTTTTCAAGGAAGTATAAGACTTCATTGCCTGGATGTACGCTGCTGATAGACAATTAGATTGTTTCCACATGTAAATTTCTTTAACAACAAAAAACCCACCATCGTCTCCATTTTACTGACAAACACGCTGAAGTCTGAGAAGAGGAAAACGTTGTAATAGGTTACACTGAAAATTACAGACTCGAGTACTGGCTCCCAACTCATCCGTACTCTTCAACTGTCCTGAGGTCCACAGTGTCCCTGCTCGCCCAGCCGACCCCACCAAGCCCCAGGAGGCCGACGCTTAACCTCAAGTTCCTGGGTTTTTCTGTGTCCGCAGGGCAATCTGCAAACCGCACCGCGTCGCTTCACCATATCCCCGACAGCAGGGGGCACTGTTGCCACCTCGATCGCCAGGACTGTTTCTTGTGGTGCGCATTTTTCCTCGTGTCCCGGAGGCACTTCCGGCATCGCGGAACTTTGGTGCGGACGGAAGCGTAGCGTGGGGACGCAGGCACGCAAGGCGGCAGGAGTTGCTTCCGGCCGTGTCGCTGGTCTGAATCGGAGTGCCTCGGCCAAGGGAAGGAAGATGGAGACGATTCTAGAGCAGCAGCGGCGATATCATGAGGAGAAGGAACGGCTCATGGACGTCATGGCTAAAGAGATGCTCACTAAGAAGTCCACGGTGAGTGGGGCCTGGATAGGGGCCACATCGGAGGCTGGGCCTCTATCCCGTGTTTACTCTCTGAGAGCTCTCTGGCCCTCACCCTTCCCGCTCCCTGCCTCCCGGCTCCTGCCTTCTCCCGGGACTCCCTCTCCGAGCTACGACTTTGGAAACCTCTCTGGATCCTGTGCCCCAGAGGCTTCAGCCGCTAGTACGCTAGCGGGTGAGCTCCGCCCTCGGGCGGTCTTTCCTGCTAGGGAGCTCGTTAACGGCGTGCGTCTCCTTTTGCCTTTCTGTAGCTCCGGGACCAGATCAATTCTGATCACCGAACTCGGGCCATGCAGGATGTGAGTGCTCCGCTGTCTGCTTCTCTTTGGGTCGCGGTGGGAAACGAAAGGGCAAGCGGGGTTCGGAGGTCACAATGAGTCCTAGTCAAAGGTAACCGGATTGGCCAGTCGCGGGCAGTTTTCATGGACAGATGTCCACGGGGGCTGCCGAATGTGAGAGTGCTGAACTGCCCTTCCTCACTTTTCTGAAGTGGGAACTCTTATTCACTACTTGGAAAGATGTCCCTTTCTATAGCATGTTGTATCCATCCCTTGTTTGTGCAGAGAATAGTTATGAGGAGTCCTAGACTCAGGCACAGAAGGTATAGTCCCTTCCCTCCAAAAAGAAAGAAAGAAAGAAAGGGAATGCTATAAGTTAGTGTTTTTCTCCAAGGACAGTGTTTTGAAGTTGGGTTTTTTGTTTTTGTTTTTGTTTTTGTTTTTTTTGAGTTGGAGTCTCACTCTGTCGCCCAGACTGGAGTGCAGTGGCCGCTCCCGGCCACCGCAGCCTCGACCTGCTGGGCTCCAGCGATCCTTCCGCCTCAACCTTCCAAGTAGCTGGAACTACAGGCGCACGCTACCACGCCTGGCTCATTTTGATTTATTGTAGAGATGAGGTTTCGCCAAGTTGCCCAGGCGGGTCTCGAACCCACGGACTCAGGCAATCCATTCACCTCAGCCTCCCAAAGCGCTGGGATTACAGGCTGAGCCACCGAGCTCAGCTTGAAGTATTTTTGACTACTAAACTGCATTTGCCTGGTAATGGTACAGTTTCTTACTTTTAAAAACTAATCAAAAACAAAATGAATAATTATTAAAGCTAATGATGGGTAAATTAAGGATCATTATACTATCCTCTCCACCTTTTTATATATTTGAAATCTGTTTAGAAAGGAATAAAATACCTACTCAGAGCTTATGATTTGCAGGGGATAATAACATTACAAGCCCCCAACCCCAAAATACTCTAAAACTGAGGACCTTTTTTGGTAATTATTTGGTGACAAAATCTGACCTGATCTCATTCAGCAGCAAAACCTGACCTGAAACTATGAGAGGTTTTCTGTGGCCTTTATCCCACTTAGTAAACAATGCATAAGGTTTTACTGCAGAACTATTAACATGTGCTGCAGATTTCACTAGGAATGTTATAATATATGGTACTTTTCTGAACTTAAAAATTCCAAATTCTTAGGCCGAGCATGGTGGCTCATGCCTGTAATCCCAGCGCTTTGGGAGGCCAAGGCAAGAGGATTGCTTGATGCCAGGGTTCAAGACCAGCCTGGGCAACTTGGTGAGATCTTGTCTCAAAAAAAAAAAAAAATTCAAATTCTTTTTTCTTTTGTGGTTTCAATGGCTAGGAAAAAAATTACAATTTCTGAAACAAATCTGCTTCTGAAGGTTTGGAAAAGGTAATATGGACCTGTACCATCCCGAATTAATATACTTTGACTTCAAAAGAAAATATATGATGTTTTATTTAGCCTGTGTACTCCTTAGTTAAGCTTTTTGAAATAGTGAAGATAACTTTTTTTTTTTTTTTTTTTTGAGTTGGGGTCTCACTCTGTTGCCCACACTGGAGTGCAGTGGCCGCTCCCGGCCACCGCAGCCTTGACCTGCTGGGCTCCGGCGATCCTTCCGCCTCAGCCTTCCAAGTAGCTGGAACTACAGGTGTGCGCTACCACGCCCAGCTAATTTTTGATTTCTTGTAGAGATGAGGTCTCGCCAAGTTGCCCAGGTGGGTCTCGAACTCGCGGGCTCAGGCAACCCACTCACCTCAGCCTCCCAAAGGCGTGGGATTACAGGCTGAGCCACTGAGCCCGGCTCTTTTTTTTTTTTTTTTGAGTTGGAGTCTCACTCTGTCGCCCAGACTGGAGTGCAGTGGCCGCTCCCGGCCACCTCAGCCTCAACCTGCTGGGCTCCAGCGATCCTTCCACCTCAGCCTTCCGAGTAGCCGGAAGTACAGGCATGCGCTACCACGCTTTTGATTTATTGGAGAGATGAGGTCTCGCCAAGTTGCCCAGGCAGGTCTCGAACCTGTGGGCTCAGGCAATCCACTCACCTCAGCCTCCCAAAGCGCGGGATTACAGGCTGAGCCACCGAGCCCGGCTGTGAAGATAACCTTTATCTTTGAGGCTCTTAGGTGAGAACTTCTGTTTAACCAAAGGAATGAGTCTCTTAGGAAAAGTTAACCATTGGTAGTATGTAAATATAAGAGCTTTCTACCACTTCTCAAATTATATCACTTATGAAATCTTCAAATTGACCTGTTTTAAAAACTAATCAGGGGCAGGGTCTGGGTGTGGTGGCTTACACTTGTAATTCCAGCACTTTGTGGGACCAAGGTGAGAGGATTGCTTTAGCCCAGGAGTTCAAGATCAGTCTGGGAAGCTTAGTGAAACCTCATCTCTACAAAAAAAACAAAATTACCTAGGTTGGTGGCACATGCCTATAGTCCTAACTACTCAGGAGGCTGAGGTGGAAGGATTGTCTAAACCCAGGATGTCAAGTCTTCTTTGAGCCATGACCATGCCACACACTCCGGCCTGAGTGACAGAGTAAGACCCCAACTCAAAAAAGAAAAAAAAAAATACCAGAAACTAGGGCTGTCTGTTAAAGGTACTAGAAAACACAGGAACTTTTACTGCCAAAGCTCTTAAGGAGAGCCCTTGTTGGTTGCTTAGTTAAAAGTTACAGATGTACAAATTGCTTCATTCTGATGGGTTTGTGTTTTCCTTTCAGAGGTATATGGAGGTCAGCGGGAACCTGAGGGATTTGTATGATGATAAAGATGGGTAAGTGACAGCCATAACTAATCTAGAAGTTAGTATTTCTGAGGAGCCATGGCTGAAGGACTCACTTTGTGCTCTGTGCTCTTTGGATTTTTCTTGAAATTGCAGGTTGCGAAAGGAGGAGCTCAATGCCATTTCAGGACCCAATGAGTTTGCTGAATTCTATAATAGACTCAAGCAAATAAAGGAATTCCACCGGAAGCACCCAAATGAGGTATGACTTGAGGAAAGTGTTTTCTCCAAACCTATTCAAAGAGCATACTAAAGGAAAGGTGTAAGGAAGATGGGGTTGTGCTAGTCACATGTCCTTTCATGAAAGAACTTGCTGTTTGACTACAAGAAGTGTGGTTAACATCCCACAACTGCTTTATTTTCAGGATCCTCCCAGCTTTCAAGCCAAGGCCACATGCTTCCTGAACACAGTAGGAGGATTTGGGCCTGACTATTTCTGCCCAATGTGAGACTTCTGATGAGTAGTCCTTGCTTCAGAGCTCCTTATTGGGTTTACCAAGGTTTTGTTCAATCTACATTGTGGTCTAGGCTTTTCCTGTTTAATCCTATTTTTCTCCTCCTTTTTTTTTCAGTTACTATTTTGTTATTTTTCAGCCTTTATCCCTTTTTCCAGGATTCTGTTCCTTTTTATCTTTCACGGGAATTATCTCACCACTAAACTGTGTTCAAACTGTCTTGAAATTTTTCTAGAGGATCCAAGTGACACAGACATACAATATGTTACTCCTAAAATTCATTACACCATCAAGATTCAGCCCAGAGGCCAACTCCTTCATGAAATTTTTTTTCCTAGTCTACCCCCCAAAATTAATCTTTATCTTTTTTTCTCTTTGAGTTGGAGTCTCATTCTGTCGCCCAGGCTGGAGTACAATGGCACGCTCATGGCCATCGTAGCCTGAACCTGCTGAACTTAGGTGATCCTTCCACCTCAGCCTTCCAAGTAGCTGGAACTGCAGGTGCACGCTACTGTAATTTATTGTAGAGACGAGGTCTTGCCAAGTTGTCCAGGCTGTTCTCGAATCCCTGGACTTAGGCAATACTCTCACCTCTGCCTCAAAGTGCTGGGATTACAGGCGTGAACTACCATGCATGGTTAACCTTTATGATCTTATTGTATTTTCTGACAGTGAATATCTGCCCTGCTATACTGTAAGATTATAAGGAGCAGGGATTATGCCTCACTTATCTAGAACCCACTAAGTACCTTGCACAGCTTACCAAAGGAGTTGTGAAGGAAGGGGCAGCAGGGATGGTGGAGACGGATGAGTCAAAGATTATCCTGAGCTTTCACAACTATAACTGGAAAGTTGTTTGTTCTTTTGGTAGAAATAAGGAGAAGGAGGAAACCCATTTGCAGTGGAAAATGAGTTTTTACATAGGTAAATTTTTAGGCAATGTTATATCTAGGTAGAAGTGTCCCATGAGCTGTTGGAGTTGGTTACCTCCTTACAAGTATTAAAAACTTATAATTTAGATTTGGTAATCATCACATGAACTTGATGGTTGAAACCATGAGTCCTCAAGTTCTCATAGAGAAATGTGAAGGGAGACTGTCAGAATGTCTCCATGTGCCTCAAGGCACACTTATAATAAGGTAGTTAATAGAAAAAGGTCCTGGGAAGATTTCCATCAGAAAGGTCAAGTGACAGTTCCAAGTGCCATCTTACTAAAGCTAGGCAAAAGAGAGTTTCAGAAAGGCAGTCATGGAATCAACTGTTACTGGTTGATAACTACCAGAATTGCTGTTTTATTGAAGTAGTGAGGATGAAAATCTGTTCACAAATGTAAAGGTGGTTAATGGGGAAGTAGAAGTATGGAGTAGAGAACATGCATTTGAAAGCCTGGCAGGGAAAAGAAGAGAAGAAACAGGTGGGTCTGAAGAAAAATAGAAGAGACGTACACATTTGAAAGAGCATGTGGAAGAAGGAAGAGACTAAAGATACCAGAACATAGAGACTGTTTATTAGAGTATGTAGTGTGGAGGTAGAGGAAGGTACCCCACTTACATAATACTGCCACTCTCCTTGGAGGATAGAGTATGAGGTCTTCTACTAACCAAGAGAGAAGACATGAATACTCTTTTGGTGCATTAACTGTATTCTAACCATGATTGAAAGGTAATGAGGAATAAATGGTTAAATAATTGATCAGGAGGGTGCCCAAGCTATACTAAGTGGAAAAAACACATCTTTATGTAAAAAACAAAGACTTGTGTAGATATGAATGTGCTTGTACAGATACTTAAATTTAAATATATAGAACAGTGGCTTCCAAGCTTTGCTGCATATTTGAGTCACCTGGAGATCTTTACTGATACTGGCTGGATGCGATGGCTCAAGCCTGTAATCCTAGCACTTTGGGAGGCCAAGGCGAGAGGATTACTTGAGCCCGTGGGTTCAAGACCAGCCTAGGCAACATGGTGAGACCTTGTCTCTACAATAAATCAAAAAATTAGTGGTAGCATGTGTGCCTGTAATTCCGGCTACTTGGAAGACTGAGGCAGAAGGATCGCTGGAGCCCAGCAGGTGGATGCTGGAGTGGCGGTGAGAGTACCACTGCACTTCAACCTGGGCAACACAGTGAGACTCCAAATAAAAAAAAAAAAAAA
>NW_007249482.1:354209-373349 GCF_000164805.1 Carlito syrichta
GGCGATCCTTCCGCCTCAGCCTTCCAAGTAGCTGGAACTACAGGCGCATGCTAACACACCCGGCTAATTTTTTGATTTATTGTAGAGATGAGGTCTCGCCAAGTTGCCCAGGTGGGTCTCGAACCCGCGGGCTCAGGCAATCCACTCACCTCAGCCTCCCAAAGTGCAGGATTACAGGCTGAACCACCGAGCCCAGCTTGTTTTGTTTTGTTTTGTTTTGTTTTGAGTTGGAGTCTCACTCTGTCGCCCAGACTACAGTGCAGTGGCCGCTCCCGGCCCCCGCAACCTCGACCTGCTGGGCTCCAGCGATCCTTCCGCCTCAACCTTCCAAGTAGCCGGAATTACAGGCATGCGCTACCACACCCGGCTGATTTTTTGATTTATTGTAGAGATGAGGTCTCGCTGCCCAGGCGGGTCTCGAACCCGCAGGCTCAGGCAATCCACTCACCTCAGCCTCCCAAAGGCGTGGGATTACAGGCTGAGCCACCGAGTCCGGCTGGATTTTTTTTTAAGCTACCCATCTCCTGTGATTCCAGTGTGCAATAAAACTTGAGAACCACTGCCACAGATCTGTTAAACAGTGGTTACCTATTTTCAGAAGAATTGATAAAGAGGGACTTTGCCCCTTGTGGTATTTGAGGTTTAATAGATTTTAGTGGAATAATTCAAAAAGGATAAAAACAAGGTAATTAGAGAACAGTAGTAGTAGGCTCCTAAAATAAAGTGTCAAAGTCCAACTTTCTGTACACTCCATTTTGGTGATATTACAACTTTTCCATTGAAAAATGCACCTGAGCTGCTCTTTTTCCCTCAGATCTGTGTGCCAATGTCAGTGGAATTTGAGGAACTCCTGAAGGCCCGAGAGAACCCAAGTGAAGAGGCACAAAGTAAGTAGAGTTTAACATTTCTCTCCATCCCTGCAAAAGTACGGGTTAATGACAGAGCTCAGATTTGCCCAGAGGACCTCAGAGAAATTTATAGCCAGGTTTTCTTGCTGTTTTTTTTTTCTTTGCTGTTTTCTAGGATAGGTTGACGTCCTAAATTTGTCTTGGACAAAATGTTATATGCTATTCTAGCTTAAATTCACTGCCCTGAAAAGCTGAGGTTTGTTCAATTTGTGAGCATAGGGAGGACACTTGGGTGAAGGGCTGCCTCATGAAACCAGGATCAAGCAGTGCATTTGAAAGGCAGGTACACCAGAGTGCTATGTAGTATCTGAATTGTTGGTGTATTTGATTCCTTCAGACTTGGTGGAGTTCACAGATGAAGAGGGATATGGTCGTTACCTTGATCTCCATGACTGTTACCTCAAGTACATTAACCTGAAGGCATCAGAGGTAAGGCCTGGGAGAGGAGAGGTTCTGATTCTAGAGGGAGAGTCAGAACACTGAGACTACTAAACATGAAGCGATTACAGTGGCTTCCTTGTGTTTTATGACTTTTGTGTAAAAAGAGGTGGTGTGCTTTCTTGGAATGAAACAGTATTCAAAATGAAAGTCATTTTTCCACAGTGAATACGATAAGCATATTCTTTTATTTATTTGTTTATTTATTTATGAGTCAGAGTCTTACTCTGTTGGCCAAGCTGGACTGCAGTGGCATGCTCACGGCCACCGCAGCCTCGACCTGCTGGGCTCAGGTGATCCTTCCACTTCAGCCTTCCAAGTAGCTGTAACCACAGGCAAGTGCTACCACGCCCAGCTGGTTTTTTGATTTATTATAGAGATGAGGTCTCGCCAAGTTACCCAGGTTGGTCTTAAACCCCTGGACTAGGACAATCTTCTTGCCTTTGCCTCCCAAAGTACTGAGATTATGGGTGTGAGCCACCATACCTGGCTCCTTTTATTTAGTAATACAACAGGCATATTTTACTTCTACAAAAGTAGAAAGTTTTTTTTTTAACTCACAAATACATATCATGCTCCTGTTTTAGGCATACACAATACTAGGTACATAAAGGATACAACAACATAATCTTTCTGCCAGTAAAAGGCTATTTATTTAATGTCTTTCATAAAATACAGTTTAAAATAACACCACAAGAGATAAATTTAATATGACAATCTCAGAAAGATGACAAGGAAGTATATGAGGGGGGACCCAAAAAACAATTATTTTTTGGAGGTTGGGCCTCATGTAGTACAGGCTTCTCCCACTAGGTAAGTGTTCTAGAAATCCATTGGCATTAGTGTACCAGCTAGCATTGTTGTGAGAGGCTGTGTTTGACTTCAGTGCATTTTTTTTTGGAGTTCTTTCAAGGCATTTGCCCATTTCATGATGGGTGATTTGTGAGCACCTGTACCCACACTGTGCTGTGTGGTCAGCAGCTTTGACCAACAATGGCATGACCCTCAGTACCACCCTTTCTATTCACCCAGTCTTGCCCTGAGCAACTTTTTGTTTCCCTGCTGAAAAAAGTCCTCAAAGGGAAACATTTTGCCAATGTCAGAGAGATGAAACAAAAACAGATGCACTAATAGGTATCAGAATTGATGAGTTTAGAGACTATTTTGAGCAGTGGAAAAGGCATCAAAGAATACTCTGAAGATAACTGAAGTTTAAACATGTTAGAATAAATACACAATTTTTCATAAATAAACTAGGTTTTTTAGGTCCCCCCCCCCGCCAAGTAAATTTTTCAGGCATTGTGAGGAACTCACAGCTCTCTTGTATGTCCCATAAGTACAGTGACTAAGCTTTAGTTACTAAGCTTTAAGCTGCATGAGGACAGGTCCCTTAACTATCTTGTTCTTTTCTGTATTTCCATAGTTGGTATAAGATGTTCAATAAGGCTGGGCTCGGTGGCTCAGCCTGTAATCCCAGCGCTTTGGGAGACAGAGGTGAGTGAATCGCCTGGCCCGCAGGTTCGAGACCCGCCTGGACAACTTGGTGAGACCTCATCTCTACAATAAATAAAAAAAAATAATAACTGGGTGTGGTAGCGCACGCCTGTAGTTCCAGCTACTTGGAAGGCTGAGGTGGAAGGAGCACTGGAGCCCAGCAGGTCGAGGCTGCGGTGGCTGGAAGCGGCCACTGCACTCCAGTCTGGGCGACAGAGTGAGACTCCAACTCAAAAAAAAAAAAAAAAAAAAAAGATGTTCAATAAGTGGTTTATATGAGTGAACATTTATTTATTTGTTTGTTTATTTTTGAGTTGGAGTCTCACTCTGTCGCCCAGACTGGAGTGCAGTGGCACGCTCCCAGCCACTGCAGCCTCGACCTGCTGGGCTCCAGCGATCCTTCCGCCTCAGCCTTCCAAGTAGCTGGAACTACAGGGCGTGTGCTACCACACCCGGCTAATTTTTGATTTATTGTGAAGATGAGGTCTCGCCAAGTTGCCCAGGCAGGTCTCGAACCTGCGGGCTCAGGCAGTTCACTCACCTCGGCCTCCCAAAACGCGGGATTACAGGCTGAGCCACCAAGCCCGGCTGAGTGAACATTTAAATGGCACACTTCAGGACCTTATTTTAGGATGTACTGGATATCCAAGTCTTTAACCAAGAGTCTGGCATGCAGTAAAGTGTTCAAGAAATGTTTATTTTAGTTTACAGTTTATTTTCTTGATCTTTATTTTGTAGAGTTAATTATATGTCTGATGTTCTTCTCCACAATCCAGTGAAATTAACACTCAAATTGTTAATAAGGATTGACTGATGGGAAATAAAAAACTAAAGTGAGCCAGGCCTTGTTACTTTAAGAAGACTCAATTTTGATCTCACTTACTGGCGATTATACTGTAACTTGGTGCAAACACCTAACAGAATCTCTTGTTATTTCTTTTTTCTATTCAGAAGCTGGATTATATCACTTACTTGTCCATCTTTGACCAGTTATTTGACATTCCTAAAGAACGGAAGAATGCAGAGTATAAGAGGTAGGCATTTCCTGTGTTGATCAGTAGTGAATAACCACTATACTCCAACCTGAACAACATAGCAAGTCCCCATCTCTTAAAAAAAAAAAAAGATAAAGATAATAATTTTTAAAAAAGAGTCAGGCATTAGTAGCTTCTAGGCCTCTACTGGACTTAATTAGAAGATAATATGAAGATTTGAGGGTAAAGTTTTGAAATTTGTTGCCTGAAAGGCATGCATGAATGACTTCCATGTTTATTGAATATGGTTTCATTTGTTTTGTTTTTTGTGTTGGAGTCTCACTCTGTTGCCTAGCCTCGACCTGCTGGGCTCAGGTGATCCTTCCCACCTTAGCCTTCCGAGGAGCTGGAACTACAGGCACGTGCCATCATGCCCGGCTAATTATTGTAGAGACGAAGTCTCACCAAGTTGCCCAGGCTGGTCTCGAACCCCTGGGCTCAGGCAATCCTCTTGCCTCGGCCTCCCAAAGTGTTGGGATTATAGGCATGAGCCACCGCACCTGGCTTGAATATGGTTTTAAAATATTTATAACATTCCTGCTTTGGACAAGAGTGTGTCTGTGGGCACATCTTTGTCTTCAGTCTTATAATTATGCTGTTTTAATTTTTTTCTCATTGTATAGGGGAATCTTCCATTCAGGGACCTCTATGACTTCAGAGTTTAATAGGAAAAAATTAGACTTTCTCATATTGTGGCTAAAATGAGATGTTTGAGTCTGACGTTTAAATGGAAAACTGTGTTTGTATTGATTATGCCCTCTGGTTAGTGATCTTGTATCCCTAACTTACTCTTTTACTCTTTGGGATTTTTTGTTTTTTATTTTTATTTTTGAGTTGGAGTCTCACTCTGTCACCCAGACTGGAGTACAGTGGCCGTTCCTGGCCTCTGCAGCCTCGACCCGCTGGGCTCCGGCGATCCTTCTGCCTCAGCCTTCCAAGTAACTGGAACTACAGACGCGCACTACCACGCCCGGCTCATTTTGATTTATTGTAGAGATGAGGTCTCACCAAGTTGCCCAGGCAGGTCTCAAACCCGTGGGCTTAGGCAATTTTTTTGTTTTTTGTTTTTGTTTTTGTTTTTAGTTGGAGTCTCACTGTCACCCAGACTGGAGTGCAGTGGCCGCTCCCGGCCACCGCAGCCTCGACCTGCTGGGCTCCGGCGGGCGATCCTTCCACCTCAGCTTTCTAAGTAGCTGGAACTACAGGCGTGCGCTACCACGCCCGGCTAATTTTTTGATTTATTGCTCAGACAATCCACTCACCTCAGCCTCCCAAAGGCGTGGGATTACAGACTGAGCCACTGAGCCTGGCTTTTTTTGTTGTTTTTTACATGAAATCTTTTATATGTGAGTTAATTAAGATCTTAGTGTTTGGCATTGTGTCATGAGAATGGAAGGAGGGAGAAAAGGTTACAACCAAAATTACATGCTGGGGGGAAAAGTCAGTTATACTCATTTAAAAATGAGTATTTTAAAAACTAATATTATTGCCGGACTTGGTGGCTCAGCCTGTAATCCCACACCTTTGGGAGGCTGAGGTGAGTGGATTGCCTGAGCACGCGGGTTCGAGACCCGCCTGGGAAGAGAGACCTCATCTCTACAATAAATCAAAAAATCAGCCGGGCGTGGTAGCGCATGCCTGTAATTCCGGCTCCTTGGAAGGCTGAGGCAGATGGATCGCCAGAGCCCAGCAGGTCAAGGCTGCGGTGGCCCGGAGCGGCCACTGCACTCCAGTCTGGGTGACAGAGTGAGACTCCAACTCAAAAAAAAAACTAGTATTATTACAACTGTAAGTATTTATGTTCTGCGGGGCAAAATAACCTATCAAAAATAGAAATCCTTTTTGCTTTCCTGTGTTTCATGTTCTTCCAGATACCTAGAGATGCTACTTGAGTACCTCCAGGATTACACAGATAGAGTGAAGCCCCTCCAAGATCAGAATGAACTTTTTGGGAAGATTCAGACTGAGTTTGAAAAGAAGTGGGAAAATGGTACCTTTCCTGGATGGCCGGTGAGCTTCAGTGGGGATGTGGGAGGTAGACATGCCAGGGAATTAAACTAATTTTTTTACTTTGCTCTTGAGCCTTCATTTTGGGGCATCAGACATCAGTTCCTTGGTGTCAGTTGTAGCCATGAGATGTTCCCTGCCAAATATGCTAGGGTTTTTTTGTGTGCTTTATTTATTAATTTATTTATTTTATTTATTTATTTTTTGAGTTGGAGTCTCACTCTGTCGCCCAGACTGGAGTGCAGTGGCTGCTTCCGGCCACTGCAGCCTCGACCTGCTGGGCTCCGACGATCCTTCCGCCTCAGCCTTCCGAGTAGCCGGAATTACAGGCGCGTGCTACCACACCAGGCTAATTTTTTGATTTTATTGTAGAGATGAGGTCTCCCCTGCCCAGGCAGGTCTCGAACCCCCCGGGCTTAGGCAATCCACTCACCTCAGCCTCCCAAAGGTGCGGGATTACAGGCTGAGCCACCGAGCCTGGCTTGTGCTTTATTTATTATTTATTATTTTTATTTTTTGAGTCAGGATCTCATTCTATTGCCCAGGCTGGAGTGTAGTGGTAATCATGGCTAACTGCAGCCTCGACCTCCTGGGCTCAGGTGATCCTTCCACTTCAGCCTCCTGAATAGCTATGACTACAGGCGCCCACCACCACATCTGACTAATTTTTTTTTTTTTATTTTTTTGTAGAGGCAGGGTTTCACTGTTGCCCAGGCTGGTCTTGAACTCCTGGGCTCAAGTAATTCTCTCACTTTGGCTTCCCAATGTTGGGATTAAAAGCATGAGCTATTGTATCTGTCCTCTTTTGTACTTTAGAGCAAGATTTGTCGGGGCCTGTTAACCATTGTTTGGGACCAGGATTTCCACCAGCCACATTATTGCTGCTGTGTGGTTCTGCTGACCAAATACTAACTAGATAATCTATCCCAAATGTATATATTTTCACTTCTGGGAATAAATTTGAGTCTCTCCTGAACTCTCAGGGAGAAAAGGTACCATCTGTTTTTTGCTCTGCTCCTGTAGGAACTGGATCTTATTCACAAATGTGTATAAAAAGGGGCCAGCCAACACCTGGCAATTTAGATGGCTCCCTTACCTTCATCCTGGGTCTGGGTCCTAATAAACCTTGTTTTTCTTGCCAGAAAGAGACAAGCAGTGCCCTGACCCACGCTGGAGCCCATCTCGACCTTTCTGCATTCTCCTCCTGGGAGGTATGTTTTCTTCAGCAGCAGTACTGATCTCCCTGTCCATCTTTCAGAGGGACCACTCACTCCTATCTTCAATACTATGTTTGTATTATGTTAAGACACTAATTTCTGAGACAAGGCATCTGCAAGGAAAGATAAAAAGAGAAACATAAGCCGGGCTCGGTGGCTCGCCTGTAATCCCAGCACTTTGGGAGGCTGAGGTAAGTAGATTGCCTGAGCCCGCGGGTTCGAGACCCGCCTGGGCAACGAGACCTCATCTCTACAATAAATCAAAAAATCAGCCGGGCATGGTAGTGCCTGCCTGTAATTCCGGCTACTTGGAAGGCTGAGGCGGAAGGATCGCTGGAGCCCAGCAGGTCAAGGCTGTGGTGGCCAGAAGCGGCCACTGCACTCTAGTCTGGGCGACAGAGTGAGACTCCAACTCAAAAAAAAAAGAGAGAAACATAGCTTCTATCTACTTTGAAAACTATGAAATTATTCTAACTGCATTAAGCTGTAGTAGAGGTAACAACACTACCAAGTGATTGTAAATGATCTCATTCTCTTCATCTTCACTTTCAATCTCACTGATATGGTCTTCCTCCTCCTCTTCTCTTTCTTCTCCTATCCTTGCTTGCTTGCATTGTACATATTCATGAGTGAGATGTTGCTGTTCCTAAGGCAGTTCCATAAACAAAAGTTCAGTCTGGACATGTGAACTTACTGCCAGAAGATTGGTCCTGCCGCAGTCTCAGGAACACCCCCTCACCATACTGCATTTGTTGTTTCCTGCCATTTATTTATAGTTGTCTTGTAATTTGTCTCTTTTTTATATAGGAGTTGGCCTCACTGGGTCTGGACAGATTGAAATCTGCACTCTTAGCTTTAGGCCTGAAATGCGGCGGGTAAGAGAATTGTTTTTCTATCAAAATCATCCTATTTACTGTGTTTTTGCACAGTCCTAAGTGACTCTGTGTACCTTTGTTCTGTCACCCCACACTGCAAAAATAAACTTTTGTGGAAAAAGTAATCCTAAAACCTTTTGTCCCTCCTGTCTCCTTAGGACCCTAGAAGAGCGAGCCCAGAGACTGTTCAGCACCAAAGGAAAGTCCCTGGAGTCTCTTGATACCTCTTTGTTTGCTAAAAATCCCAAGTCAAAGGGCACCAAGCGGTGAGTAGCTGGGATGATACCTCTGGTTAAGGTTTTTAAATTTTATTCCCAGCCGGGCTCGGTGGTTCAGCCTGTAATCCCGCGCCTTTGGGAGGCTGAGGTGAGTGAATTGCCTGAGCCCATGGGTTCGAGACCTGCCTGGGCAGGCGAGACCTCATCTCTACAATAAATCAAAAAATTAGCCGGGCGTGGTAGCGCGCGCCTGTAGTTCCAGCTATACTTGGAAGACTGAGGCAGAAGGATCGCCGGAGCCCAGCAGGTCGAGGCTGCGGTGGCTGGGAGCGGCCACTGCACTCCAGTCTGGGCGACAGAGTGAGACTCCAACTCAAAAAAAAAAAAAAAATTTTATTTCCATGCAGAATTTTTACCAAAACAGAGATTTTAAAGCATTTTTTACCACCATTATAGGATCATAGAGATACAATGTGCTCTTTATCTCTGCTTAATAGCAGAGAGTGCTGTCACTCTTAATACAAACCGAGGGCAGTGTGTACTCAGGTGATTACAAGTTGGTCAAGTTTCTAACGTTGAAATCTTTTGTTATTTCTGCAGGTTATGGAGACTAACAGGCTAAATAGGTTCAAAAAATACTTCTCTAAGTTTATTTTTGTCAATGATCATTGAGTCTGTTCTTGAGCATGACATTTTTTATATGTGTTTTTCACTAATTTCCTAAAAACATGGACAGTTATGTTGGAAATTTGGACTTTGTCCTATAAACAGTGGGAAGCCAATAAATAACAATACTGAAAAGTGATTGTTATCTTGATTTTTGCAGGTAAGGACTCAGAAAAGTTATGGAATGTGTCCACTGTCACAGTTCTAAGTAGCAGAGTCAGGCTTTGGGTCTAGCTCTGCCTACTGCAGAACTCTGTCTTCTATACCTCATTTCCTTTGTAGAGTATAATTATGGAAATTTAAGTGGTCTTGATATGTCCTTCACCTTCTAGATAAGATCAAAGAGGATGCCTCCATGTATTCTAAGAAATAGTCTCTGTACTTCTGTTAGCGAGTACTGAGATGAACAGAGCATTTGTTTTCATATTTGCTATTTCCCATGTGCTTGTGATTTTTAATGCAACCATGTAATAAATGTTCCCAGATATAGGGAACAAAGCATTGGGCGAAAGAATCCTTGAGTGATACAGCTTGTTTCTTTTTCTCAGAGACACTGAGAGAAACAAAGACATTGCTTTTCTAGAAGCCCAGATCTACGAGTATGTAGAGATTCTCGGGGTGAGTAACTGACTCTGCTGAGGGCAGTAGATGCTGTAAAATATGGGATAAAAGAGTTAAGAGCTCTTTAGGATATTTTTTTCAGATTCAGATAGAGAAAGGGCTAGGTATTAAAGATCTCTCAGAGTGGGCCTTCAGTAAGTTCCTATTCTGTTGTTAGGTGATATTCCAGGGTTGTCCAGTTCCCATAAGGTTGTCCAGGTAGAGGTTAGACTCCCCTTTCAATATAGTATCTAGAATAGTACAGGTTCTTTGCCTGAGCATCAGAATATATCCAGGAGTGACCCAAGAAGCAGACACTCAAAAGGCGACTAAAAGAAAGACTACTTGGTTACTCGTGCCTATAATCCCAGCACTTCGGGGGGCCAGGGTGAGAGGATTGTCTGAGCACACCGGTTCGAGACCAGCCTGGGCAACTTGGCGAGGCCTCGTCTCTACAATAAATAAAAAAATTAGCCAGACATGGTGGTGCATACCTGTAGTTCCAGCTACTTGGAAGGCTGAGGCGGAAGGATCGTCTGAGCTCAGCAGGTCAAGGCTACAGTGGCCATGAGCATGCCACTGCACTCCAGCCTAGGCAACAGAGTGAGAGTCCAACTCAAAAAAAGAACATTAGTGCAAAGCTGGATGTGAATATTCTCCCAGGAAGAGCTGAAGGTTGGAAAAAGGCCTAGCATGACCAAGATGCTTGTCTCAGAAAGTAGGAGGATGGTGAGGGAGAAAATAGATCTCATTCCAGGAAGAGAAGGTAGAAGAAGGGACAGCATACTCATCCAGAGAGGTTGGTCTGTGTGTCTGGGAGTCCTTCAAAGACCATCCTTTATGAAAGTCTGCTTTATATAGTTTTTAGGTGGTCTCGAAGTCTTTCCTTTTACACATGCTCACGTAGTGCTTTGAGTGCAGGGCCCTGGCTCAGATAGCTTGTTTACGTATCTTTGTCAATTACCATGTGCATTTTCATTCTGCCCTTGTCTGAAGACCACCCATGTAATAGCTGTAGAACTTGTCACTTGTTGGTTCCGTTATGCCTGCTTTCAGTGAAAGGCTAGCCAGACATTGGGCACTAGGGACACATATTCTCCACAATTAACTGGGCTCACCAGTCTGAGTGCCAGTCCGCTTAAGATTGCTGGGAGGTCTTGACACCATGCCCTTGGCATGAAGTTTACCCATGACTTTCTTCCTCCTTTTTAAGAGCATCTTGCTTTCCCTGCCAGAAGGTGGCACTGTTCTCTTTGAAATTCCAACCAGTTCCAGCCAAATTGGTTTCTAGCAGTTGCTCTCGTTATATACTGATAAGATTTTTGCTGTTGTTTCACCACCTATTTATTTATTTATTTATTTATTTATTTATTTATTTATTTATTTATTTATTTTTAAGTTGGTGTCTCACTCTGTCGCCCAAACTGGAGTGCAGTGGCTGCTCCCGGCCACCGCAGCCTTGCCTGCTGGGCTTTGGCGATCCTTCCGCCTCTGCCTTCCGAGTAGCCGGAATTACAGGCATGCGCTCCCACGCCCGGCTGATTTTTTAATTTATTGCAGAGATGCCAGGTCTCGCTGCCCAGGCGGGTCTCGAACCCATAGGCTCAGGCAATCCACTCACCTCAGCCTCCTAAAGGCGCAGGGTTACAGACTGAGCCACTGAGCCCGGCTACCACTTATTGATGTCTTGATTTCTGGGCATTATGCTAAATTTTTGGATATACTAGTAAATATGATACAGCTTCTTTCCCTTGGAAAACCCATGTTGTATTTGGAGAAGATAGAGAATTACCGTATAATGTGTGACATGCCTTAATACACTGTGATTGTTCTTTAAGTAGAAAGGTGAAAAAATGTTTTAGATAGAGGAAATGGGAAGCATAAAGATAAAATATTATGAAATAAAATTATATGTACAGGAAATAATGAGATATTCAGTGTGTCTGGAGTGTGCCTTATTCGAAAGGGAGTGTTCAGAATAATTTGGAGAGTTATGTTAGAAATTCTGACTTTGTCTTATAAACAGTAGGAAGCCAATAAATACAAATTCTTTAAGCAGGAGAGTATGCCACTAGATTTTTTAAAAACATAAATCTGGAAGCAAAATGAAACTGGGCTAGAAATGGGAAAGACTTGGGACAAGTTAGAAGGTGGTCATACTGTTGAGGTCAGTAGCGGTAGAAAGAAGAAGAAAGGCCTGGTTCAGGGAATATTTTAGAGGTGGAATAGCTAAGACTGTTCTTTGTTGCTCTGTGATAGTCTACAGCCTCAGATGAGTAATTAGGCAAGTGATCTAAAGCTGTTGACTCTTCCCTTCACGTTCAGGTGAGACCTGCTGATAAGGAGTTCAGATATGAGGGCAAGACTTTCTCTTTATTCTAAAAGAGATATCCTTGAATGTGAAGGGTCGGCAAGAGTTATGGCGGGGAAAGCAAATATCCCTTCTTGCCTGTATTTTCTCTGAGCTTTTGTTTGTGGACCTGCCTTAGGAACAGCGCCATCTCACTCATGAAAATGTACAACGCAAGCAAGCAAGGACAGGAGAAGAACGAGAAGAGGAGGAGGAAGAGCAGATCAGTGAGAGTGAAAGTGAAGATGAGGAGAATGAGATCATTTACAATCCCAAAAACCTGCCCCTTGGCTGGGATGGCAAAGTAAGTCCCAACACTACCACTTTCTCCCCATTTCCCATTTTGGAAGCAGACCTTAGCAGACTAATACTATATATCCTTTTTCTCTTTCTTTCTTTTTTTTTTTAGCCCATTCCCTACTGGCTCTATAAGCTTCATGGTCTAAATATCAACTACAACTGTGAGATCTGTGGAAACTACACATACCGAGGGCCCAAGGCCTTCCAGCGGCACTTTGCTGTAAGGAATTCAAAACCACTTCTGGGAATTGAAATAGAAGATTTGTTTGTTTGTGTGTTTGTGTGTTTTTATTTATTTGTTTTATGTCAAGGGTCTCTGTTGCCCAGGCTGGAGTGTAGTGATACTATCACAATTCACTGCAACCTCAACCTTATGAGCTCAGACAATCCTTCCACCTCAACCTCCTGAGTAGCTGGCATTACAGGCATGTACCACTACACCCCGCAGTTTTTTTTTCTTTTTTTTTTTATCTGTTGTAGAGATGACATCTCACTATATTGCCCAGACTGGTCTTGAATTCCTGGGCTCAAGCAGTCCTCCCACTTTGGCTTCCCAAAGTGCTGGGATTACAGGCATGAGTGACTGTGCCCACCCTTAGAGAAGAGGATAGGAATAGCCTGAGAAGGCCACTAGTGTCCAGAACTGAAGGGACTCAGAGAAGGATGGGTCTAAAAATCAAGTCCTTGGCATTTGGCCTTTGTCACCAGTGCTAGTCTTGAATACCTAAGACTATTTCTGGATGCCTTCTGCCACTCTGCTGTTTAAATCTCATTTTGATTTTCTCTTGCTTGTTTTTATCCTTCTCTTTTAATCTTTTTGCTAACGTCTTAGCCCAGATTCTGACTCCTAGACCATTTCTCTACCCAATTGCTAGTGCTCAGGACCAAATAAGGGGCTAACTGCCTCCTTCTTTGAGTCTTAAATGGACCAGTCACCACTCATGCTGTGGGAGAATCTGACATAGCCCCACCACCAGCATAAAAAAGTGTTACTGATGGCAGGTCAGTGTCATCTCTGTAAGTAAAGTAGAAGACTGTTTATTAGGAATAAGAAAGGATGTGTGAGAGAGCAGGGTGAAACACCAATACAATGATAGTTTTGGCTCAGGGATGGCAAATGGCATAGACTTCATCCTGGATGCCACCTCCAGTCACTAGGCAATTTGGTGAGACCTCGTCTCTACAATAAATAAATTAATAAAAATAAATACATAAGAAAAAATATATTTATGTCTGAGAGCAGAGGGGAGTTCATATAAATTTGCCATTCTTTTTTTTCTTTTTTTTTGAGTTGGAGTCTCACTCTGTCACCCAGACTGGAGTGCAGAGGCCACTCCCGGCCACCGCAGCCTCGATCCGCTGGGCTCCGGTGATCCTTCTGCCTCAGCCTTCCAAGTAGCCGGAATTACAGGCATGCGCTACCACGTCTGGCTGATTTTTTGATTTATTGTAGAGATGAGGTCTCGCTGCCCGGGCAGGTCTCGAACCCACGGGCTCAGGCAATCCACTCACCTCAGCCTCCCAAAGGCGCGGGATTACAGGCTGAGCCACTGAGCCCAGCAAATTTGCCATTCTTGATCTAGCTAAGTCTTTGCCACTATGTAGAATTTTTTTTTTTTTTTTTTGAGTTGGAGTCTCACTCTGATGCCCAGGCTGGAGCGCAGCAGCATGCTCACAGCCATCTCAGCCTCTACCTGCTGGGCTTAGGTGATCCTTCCCCTTCAGCCTTCTAAGTAGCTGGAACCACAGGCGTGCACCACCATGCCCAGCTAATTTTTTGATATATTGTAGAGATGACGTCTCACCAAGTTGCCCAGGCTAGTCTTGGACCTATGGGCTCTGGTAATTCTCTCACATCCGCCTCCCAAAGTGCTGGGATTACAGATGTGAACCACTATGCCTGACCTTGGAGATGGAGTCTTTTGTAAAGGGTCAAGTTAGGGCTTATGAATAGATGGAGTTAGTACTGTGTTCGACTTTTCCTGTTTCACATGGTTCTCTTGCTTCTGTCTCCCAGGAATGGCGTCATGCTCATGGCATGAGGTGTTTGGGCATCCCAAACACTGCCCACTTTGCTAATGTAACACAGATTGAAGATGCTGTCTCCTGTAAGTAAACTTTATTTACTCTCTATTGGCCAGACCAAGTGGCCACTCCTATAATTTGCTGTCTAAGTACCTTGTGTATCCAGGCCCAAGGGTAGTGGGCTGTGGATATGTAGAAGTTAGAGCCATCATATAATTACTGAGTTTTGGGGGAGAAATGAGAGTACTGGTTGTTTCTTGAGAAGAGCTAAATACAACTATAAAGTGCTAAATATAAACCAGGACTTGTAATCTGGGTCTGTAAACTCCCCTAAATGTGAGATTTTGAGTGAGTGGTTGTATGTATAGTTTTCTGAATTGATTTTTTTTTTTTTGAGTTGGAGTCTCACTCTGTTGCCCAGACTGGAGTACAGTGGCCACTCCCGGCCACTGCAGCCTCGACCTGCTGGGCTCCGGCAATTATTCCGCCTCAGCCTTCCAAGTAGCCGAATTACAGGCATGTGCTACCACGCCCTGCTGATCTTTTGATCTATTGTAGGGATGAGGTCTCGCTGCCCAGGCGGGTCTCGAACCCGCGGGCTCGGGCAACCCACTCACCTCAGCCTCCCGAAGGCGCGGGATTACAGGCTGAGCCACCGAGCTTGGCCTGCATTGATTTTAATGTGTTAAGAACTGATATAGGCCAGGCTCAGTGGCTCAGCCTATAATCCCAGTACTTTGGGAAAGGATTGCTTGAGCCCACGGGTTCAAGACCTGCCTGGGGAACTTGGCGAGACCTCGTCTCTACAATAAATAAAAATTAGCCGGGCATGGTAGTGCATGCCTATAGTTCCAGCTGCTTGGAAGACTGAGGAGAAAGGATTGCCGGAGCCCAGCAGGTCGAGGCTGCGGTGACCGGGAACATGCCTCTGCCCTCCAGCCTGGGTGACAGAGTGAGACTCCAACTCAAAAAAAGAAAGAACTGCTGATATAAAGGAATTGTAGAAGTGGCCTCAGTAAATTTATGTCTCAGGCAACAGGACAGATGGAAACACATCAGCAAAATACCTCTAGGAGGAAGAGTGGGTGGAATGTGTGTCTGAATGCACTGCCAAAGACCCAGAGGACCTCAGTTTCCTGGCAGCGGTGGCGTTTCCTGCTGTTAATATCTTCTTGCCAGGCTTTTTATTTTCTTTCTAGTTTCCTCTTCTCAGTCACGTTTCACTGTAGGATAGTTAGACTGAGAAGAAGGGATTTTACTCCTCTACTCTCAGTTGTATTTGGCACACCGTTCAAGCTACTTGGTCTATTAACTCCTTTGGCTCCCAGCTCTGGGGTTGTCAAGTCCTCCATTGCAGAGCCAAATAGGAATGACCTTGTAAAGAGCCTCCTAATTCCTGACTTTGCTCATGGATCCTGGAGCACTTTGCATTTTCTTTATGCAGTCAACTCTGGGGACTTCTCCATGTTTACTTGTCTTTCCCTATTAATTTGTAATTTATCAGTCAGAATCATAACAGTTTTTTCATTCAGAATTACAGTGAGTCTTATTGCCAGATTGTCCAATTAACTTTACTTTTTTATTTTTGCCATTTACTTTAGTAGGAGGAAATTAAAATAGTAATGAAATCTCATAGAATAAACCATAACTGCATATTGAATGCAATCTTGTGTTTAGATGTATTTTCTAGTTGTATACCACTGACAAATATATCACAGTTCTTTCGTGTGTATTTTCTTGTGCTCTATAATTTGTTGAGCTAATCGATTATTTCTCATAACTCAGGATGATTACTTCTCATACCTCAGGATTAATTTATTTACATCATTTTAGGCTTACAGTTTTGCCAACTACAAAAACGAAGGTGACTTTTCTTTTTTATGTGTGTGTGTGTGTTGGGATCTCACTCTGTCATCCAAGCTGGAGTGCAGTGGCATGATCATGGCTCACTGCAGCCTTGACCGCCTGGGCTCAAGGTTCCCTAGTAGCTAGTACTATATGCACATGCCACCTTGCCTGGCTAACTTTTTTATACTTTGTAAAGACAAGGTCTTGCCATGTTGTCCAGGTTGGTCTTGAACTCAAGCAATCCTCCCACCTCAGCCTCCCAAAGTGTTGGGATTACAGGCATGAGCCACTGCGCCTGGCTTCAAAGGTGATATTTTTATTAAGTTTTTTCCATATATTCATTTTTGTTTATGAGCAGTTATCCCAAGCATTACCCCAAGTCTTATGTTAAATAGAAACAGGTCATCCTTCCCAGGATGCTGATTGAAAGAGAATGATGCTTGTGTATCTATACTAATTTTAAGATTGCTCATGATTTTAATATCATATTCCAAAAAGGATTACTTAGTTCTAATTTTTAAAACAAGTGTAGCCAAGCTGGGCGCAGTTGCTTATGCCTGTAATCCTAGCACTTTAGGAGGCCGAGGCCAGAGGATTGCCTGAGTCCAGGGGTTCGAGAATAACCAGGGCAACTTGGGAAAACCTCGTCTCTACAATAAATCAAAAAATTAAACTGGGCTCGATGGCTCAACCTGTAATCCCGCACCTTTGGGAGACTGAGGTGAGTGGATTGCCTGAACCCGCGGGTTCAAGACCCGCCTGGGCAGCGAGACCTCATCTCTACAATAAATCAAAAAATCAGCCGGGCGTGGTAGCACATGCCTGTAATTCCAGCTACTCAGAAGGCTAAGGCGGAAGGATCGCCGGAGACCAGCAGGTGAGGCTGCGGTGGCCATGAGCGGCCACTGCACTCCAGTCTGGGCGACCGAGTGAGACTCAAAAAAAAAAAAACAACAACAAAAAAAATTAGCCAGGCACGCCTATGGTTCCAGCTACTTGGAAGACTGAGGCTAAAGGATTGCCTGAGGCCAGGAAGTCAAGGCTGCAGTGGCCGCAAGCATATCACTGCACTCCAGCCTAGGCAACAGAGTGACTCCTACTCAACAAAATAAAAAACAGACGTAGCCAAAAGGTCACCGAATTTTGTCAAAGATTTCTTGGAATCTGTTAAAATAATTAGTAGCATCTTTACCACTTATTTTATCAGGCATTGACTAAAACAGCATTTCTGAATTATTTCATACTGAATGATAGATATTTTTTAATATAGTTATTTATCTTGTTAGGATTCTGTTCAGAAATTTTGTTCATTACTTTTTTTTTTTTGACTTGGAGTTTCACTCTGTCGCCCAGACTGGAGTGCAGTGGCCGCTCCCGGCCACTGCAGCCTCAACCTGCTGGGCTCCTGCAATCCTTCTGCCTTAGCCTTCCGAGTAGCTGGAACTACAGTCACGTGCTACCACGCCCAGCTAATTTTTTGATTTATTGTAGAGGTGAGGTCTCGCCGAGTTGCCCAGGCAGGTCTCAAACCCGCAGGCTCAGGCAATCCACTCACCTCAGCCTCCCAAAGGACGAGATTACAGGCTGAGCCACCAAGTGTGGCTTGTTTTCATTCTTTTAATTCTAATTGGTTGAGTACCTTTTTTTTTTTTGAGTTGAAGTCTCACTCTGTCACCCAGGCTGGAGTGCAGTGGCACACTCATGGCTACCACAGCCTCGACCTGCTGGGCTTAGGTAATCCTTCCTCCTCTGCCTTCCAAGTAACTGGAACTACAGGCACACACCACCATGCCCAGCTACTTTTGTGATTTATTGTAGAGAAGAGGTCTTGCCAAATTGCCCAGGCTGATCTCGAACCCATGGACTCAGCCAATGCTCTCACCTTGGCCTCTCAAAGTGCTGGGGTTAGAGGCGTGAGCCACCATACCCTGCCAGTTGAGTACCTTTTAGCTGTTTTATTTATTTCTATTTTTCTTGGCCCATTCAGTAAGATACAGAATTTCTGCCTTTAGAATATTTCATTTTTGTGTTCAAGTATACAGTCAATGATGTGATAAAAGTTTCATGTATACCAAAGAAGAACTCTTTCTCTCTACATGTGGACTGCTTTAATCTTTATGCACTGTCCAGGTTTTTAATTTCATATTTTTATCTATTAATTTTTAGTTCTGGTAGGGACATGTTATAATTCAATTTTATCTCTTGCATTTCTGCCAGTTTTATATGTAATTTGGTGTTGTTTGAGCCACATAAACTCTATTGTTTTATAACCTTATTAATCACTCCCATTTTCTTTTCTTTTTTTTTTGAGTTGGAGTCTCACTCTGTCACCCAGACTGGAGTGCATGGCTGCTCCCAGCCACCGCAGCCTCGACCTGCTGGGCTCTGGCGATCCTTCCGCCTCAGCCTTCCAAGTAGCCAGACGTACAGGCGCACGCTACCACGCCTGGCTAATTTTTTATTTATTGTAGAGATGAGGTCTTGCCAAGTTGCCCAGGCGGGTCGCGAACCCACGGGCTCAGGCTCACTCACTTACCTCAGCCTCCCAAAGGCGCGGGATTACAGGCTGAGCCACCGAGCCCGGCCACTCCCATTTTCTTTTTGAAATTTTCTTTATCTGACAGCATTATTTGTTCTGTTGTGATAGGCTGAGATCATTTCCCTTGTTATAAAAATTTTGGCAGCCAGTGTTGGCTTTTTGTTTGTTAATTTTTTTATTTTTTGAGTCAGAGTCTCATTCTGCTGCCCAGGCTGAAGTGTGGTGGTAATCTTTCTGCTCAACCTTCCAAGCAGCTGGAACCACAGCCATGCGCCACCACACCTGGCTAATTTTTTGATTTTCTTGAGATGAGGTCTCGCCAAGTTACCCAGGCTGGTCTTGAATACCTGGGATTTCAGGCATGAGCCACTGCTCCTGGCTATTTTGGCTATTTTTTAACCCAGTCATCAATACTTACTGTTGAATAGGGGTATTAAGCCATTTATATGTATTGTTTCAATTGATTTTTTTTTTTTTTTTTTTTGAGTTGTAGTCTCACTCTGTCACCCAGACTGGAGTGCAGGGGCCGCTCCCAGCCACCGCATCCTCGACCTGCTGGGCTCTGGCGATCCTGCTGCCTCAGCCTTCCAAGTAGCTGGAATTACAGGCATGCGCTACCAC
>NW_007249482.1:373546-374891 GCF_000164805.1 Carlito syrichta
TTGATTTATTTGTATTTATCTCTTCTGCTGGAAAGGTTATCTTGGTTTTTGTTAGATTTGTTTATACTTCTCACCTGTAAGGATTATGTAGTAAACTTGGAACTTAATTTTCTTTGAGTTGGAGTCTTTGTTGCCCAAGCTGGAGTACAGTGTCATTCTCATGGCCGCCACTGCAGCCTTGACCTGCTGGGCTCAGACGATTCTTCTGCCTCAGCCTTCCAAGTAGCTGGAACTACAGGCACGCACCACCATACCCGGCTAATTTTTAAAAATTTATTGTAGAGAGAAGGTCTCGCCAAATTGCCCAGGCTGGTCTTGAACCCACGGGCTCAAGCAGTCCTCTCACCTCAGCCTCCCAAAGTGCTGGGATTATAGGCGTGAGCCACCACGCCTGGCCTTGGGACATAATTTTAGACAGCTTTTCATTTTTTTTGAATTTGAGACAGAGTTTCACTCTGTCACCCAGGCTGGAGTTCAGTGCATGATTATGGCTCACTGCAGCCTCAAACTCCTGAACTCAAGTGATCCTCCTGCCTCAGCCTGCCGAGTTGTTAGGACTACAGGTGCACACCACCACACCTGTTCAATTTTTCTATTTTTTTATAGATACAGGTTTCACTTTGTTGCCCAGGCTGATCTTGAACCCAAGGCCTCATGCATTCCTCTCACCTTGGTCTCCCAAAATGCTGAGATTACAGATGTGAGCCACCGTGCCTGACCTAGACAGGTTTTCTTTCTTTGCTTTGCAGAAAGCAAATTTCTGTCTCTGGTCAGGGATAGACAGGCAGTTTTATAACATTTTGTTGGTTTGAGTCAGGGTCTCACTCTGTCACCCAGACTGATATGCAGTGGTACCATGACAGTTCACTGCAACCTCAAACTCCTGGGCTCAGGTGATCTTTTGCTTCAGCTTCCCAAGTACCTGGAACTATAGGCATGTGCCACCATTCCCAGCTAATTATTTTTTTTTTCTTTTTTGAGTTAGAATCTCACTCTGTCACCCAGGCTGAAGTGCAGTGGCACAGCCACGCCACCGCAACCTCAACTTGCTGGACTCAGGTGATCCTTGTGCCGCAGCCTTCCAAGTAGCTGGAACTACAGGCACACACCACCATGCCCGGCTACTTTTTTTTGATTTATTATAGAGATGAGGTCTCGCCAAGTTTACCAGGCTGGTCTCGAACCCGTGGGCTTTTAAAGTGCTGGGATTAAAGGCATGAGCCACCACACTTAGCCTTTTCTCTTTCCACAACTCCATTCTGTCTTCTTTGAAATCACCTTCATCGCTGGACTTAGTGGCTCAGCCTGTAATCCCAGCACTTTGGGAGGCCAAGGTGAGTGGATT
>NW_007249482.1:374967-383323 GCF_000164805.1 Carlito syrichta
GTGAGACTCCAACTAAAAAAAAAAAAAAAGAAAAGAAATCACCCTTATCAAGTAGTTTTTGTTTTTTTGGGTTTTTTTGGTTTGGTTTGGTTTTTTTTTTTTGAGTCAGAATCTCTCTTTCACCCAGGCTGAAGTGCAGTGGCATGCTCACCGCTACTGCAGCCCAGATCTTCTAGGCTCAGGTGACCCTCCCACCTCAGCCTTCCAAGTAGCCAGAACTACAGGCATGTGCTACCACACCCAGCTAATTTTTTGATATATTGTAGAGATGAAATCTTACCAAGTTGCTCAGGCTGATCTCAAACCGCTGGGCTCAGGCAATCCTCTCACCTCAGCCTTCCAAAATGCTGGGATTACAAGCTTGAGCCACTGCGCCCAGTTTACAAGAGAATTTTTAAAAGTTAGCCAAGCATGGCACCTGTAGTCCCACCCACTCAGAAGGCTAAGATGGAAGGATCTTCTTCTGAGCCAGGAAGTTGAGACTGCAGTGAGTTATGATTGTGCCACTGCACTCCAGCTTGTGTGATACAATGAGACCCCCAACTCAAAAAAAACAACAAAAACCTACCTTCATGCCTTCTGTTTTACTTGCAAGAATATGTTTGTTTAGCTGTGCTGTTCTCCATACATCTGCTTTCTTCACTTTCTTGTCTTCTCTTTTTTTTTTTTTTGAGTTGGAGTCTCACTCTGTCGCCCAGACTGGAGTGCAGTGGCATGCTCCCGGCCACCGCAGCCTCGACCTGCTGGGCTCCTGTGATCCTTCCACCTCAGCTTTCCAAGTAGCTGGAACTACAAGCGTGCGCTACCACGCCCGGCTAATTTTTGATTTATTGTAGAGATGAGGTCTCACCAAGTTGCCCAGGCGGGTCTCGAACCCAATCCACTTACCTCAGCCTCCCAAAGCGCAGGATTACAGGCTGAGCCACCGAGCCTGGTTTATTTTAGCTAATTTAAAGCAATTATCAAGGAAGGAAAAGATAATTAGTTGAGCATCTATATGCCAGATACAGAGCTAAGCATTTTCTCCTACATTGTTTCACTATGTATTCACCCATTTTAGGTTTCAGCTTTCTTTATTTGATATTTATTATAATCTTATCAAGTTTGGATTGTTCTACTTGATGGAAAAAGTAGAAATGTAGGAATTGAATAGTTCTGCCTTTTTGCCATCATTTATTGATATTGTCTTCCTTCTCTAGTTGGTAGTCCTGTCTTATATATTCCATGTAGCCATTTGTTCTAGGAATTCACCTTCCTGATACCATTCTTAGAGATTCAGGTCACCTGCAGTGGCTCACGTCTGTAATCCCAGCACTTTGGGAAGCAGAGGCAAGAGGTTTGCCTGAGCCCAGGGGTTCAAGACCAGCCTGGGCAACTTGATGAGAACTTGTCTCTACAGTAAATAAAAAAATTAAGGCCAGGCTCAGTGGCTCAGCCTGTAATCCTAGCACTTTGGGAGGCCAAGGTGAGTGGATTGCCTGTGCCTGTGGGTTTGAGACTGGCCCGGGCAACTTGACGAGACCTTGTCTCTACAATAGAAGAAAAAATTAACTGGGCACAGTAGTGCATGCCTGTATTTCTGGCTACTTGGAAGACTGAGTTGGAAGGATCGCTGGAGCCCAGGAGGTAAACGGAGTGGTGGTGAGCTTACCACTGCACTCTACCTGGGACAACAGAGTGAGACTCTGACTCAAAAAAAAAAAAAAATTAGCCAGGTGTGGTGGTGCATGCCTGCAGTTTCAGCTACTTAGAAGGCTGAAGTGGAAGGATCACCTGAACCCAGCAGGTTGAAGCTGCAATGGCCATGAGCTTGCCACTGCACTCTAACCTGGGCAATGGAGTGAGACTCTGACTCAAAAAAATAATAATAAAATAAAATTAAAAAATTTTGCAGTGGAAGAGGTTTTGTCTATAGGTGGTTCTAAACCAAAATTATAGTTTGGGATAGGCACGAGTCTCAAAGGCAGAGTCATCCAGGGAGGGTCCTAATGGTGATAGCAAGTGAGGGTGTTGCAACAATGGATACCCAATGGATTTTCAGTCCATCCTGATTGCTGTTTATTTCTCATCCTGCAGTGTGGGCCAAGTTGAAACTACAGAAGGCTTCAGAACGATGGCAGCCTGACACTGAGGTGGGTCCTAATGTGGTCAGTGTTGGGGATTGCATCAAGTGACAGGGCTCCCTTACCATGTAAGAAGAGGTGAAAGATTGTCCCTGGTTTACTGCAGTAGCAGGTATAATGGACAATATCTGTAAATTGACTCTTAACATGTAAGCGTAATTTATTTGTGATATTTGCCAGGCTTTTTATTTTAAACGCTTTACAAATTTGTGTGTCATCCTTGCAGAGGGGCCATAACTACTTTTCTCTGTATTGTTCAAACTTTAAATGTGTGTCTTAAGACAGGTTGTATTTTCCCATTCAAATGTTGAGGTGGCAAGCAGGGGTGCCCAGTCTGTTGTCCTGCCATGAGGATGTGTAGACCAAAAAGTACAGAATTCATGTCATATATTAGCTGTCCTTTGAGGAAGAATCTAATGAGAGACAGTCCTAGCATGGAGTGGGGAGGTGTCCTTGCTGGTCTTGAGGTAGTTATCTCCAGCAGCAGGTTTCAGGAATGAGGAATGACATGTATGTAAGGTATGGTAGTGATTCACCCTAGTCCCATAGTGACTGGCAGCAGACTCCCCTTTTTTTATTTTTTATTTTTATTTATTTTATTTATTTTTATTTTTTATTTTTGAGTTGGAGTCTCACTCTGTCGCCCAGACTGGAGTGCAGTGGCCGCTCCCGGCCACTGCGGCCTCGACCTGCTGGGCTCCGGCGATCCTTCCGCCTCAGCCTTCCGAGTAGCCAGAATTACAGGCATGCACTACCACGCCCAGCTGATTTTTTGATTTATTGTAGAGATGAGGTCTCACTGCCCAGGCGGGTCTCGTACCTGTGGGCTCAGGCAGTCCACTCACCTCAGCCTCCCAAAGGCATGGGATTACAGGCTGAGCCATCGAGCCCGGCTTATTTTTTATTTTTATTTTATTCTATTTTTTTTTTTTTGAGTTGGAGTCTCACTCTGTCCGCTTCTGGCCACTGCAGCCTCAACCTACTGGGCTCCGGCGATCCTTCCACCTCAGTCTTCCAAGTAGCTGGAACTACAGGCGCACGCTACCATGCCCAGTTCCTTTTTTACTTATTGTAGAGATGAGATCTCGCCAAGTTGCCCAGGCGGGTCTCGAACCCGCGGGCTCAGACATTCCACTCATCTCAGCCTCCCAAATGCGCGGGATTACAGGCTGAGCCACTGAGCCTGGCTTAGACTCCCTTTTTATTTAGGTCAGTAGTTTTCAATTTGGGGGTTTGTTTTGTTTTGTTTTGTTTTGTTTTGTTTTGTTTTGTTTGTTTTGTTTTGTTTTTGAGTCAGAGCTTACTCTGCTGCCCGGGCTGGAGTGAAGTGGCACACTCATGGCTACCATAGCCTCAACATTCTGGGCTGAGGCACTCTTTCCACCTTAGTCTTCCAAGTAGCTGGAACTACAGGTACACACTACCACACCTGGCTAATTCTTTAGTGATGAGGTCTTGCCAAATTGCCCAGGCTGGTCTCGAACCCCTGGGCTCAGGCAATCTCTCGCTTCAACTTCCCAAAGTGTTAGGATTACAGGCGTGAGCCACTGTGCCTAGCCTTTAATTTTTTTTTTAAGTAGCAAAACACTTTCCCAGCTGTAATATAGAAATCATATAAAAAATAGAATTAGATGCCGGGCTCAGTGGCGATCCTTCCACCTCAGCCTTCCAAGTAGCTGGAATTACAGGCGCGTGCTACCACGCCCAGCTAAGTTTTTTTGATTTATTGTAGAGATGAGGTCTTGCTAAGTTGCCCAGGCGGGTCTCGAACCCGCGGGCTCAGGCAATTCACTCACCTCAGCCTTCCAAAGTGTGGGATTACAGGCTGAGCCACCGAGCCCGGCTCAGAACTACTCTTTTTATTTATTTATTTATTATACTTTTTTTTTTTTTTTTTGAGTTGGAGTCTCACTCTGTTGCCCAGACTGGAGTACAGTAGCCACTCCCGGCCACTGCAGCCTAGACCAGCTGGGCTCCGGTGATCCTTCTGCCTCAGCCTTCCGAGCAACTGGAACTACAGGTGTGCGCTACCACACCCGGCTGATTTTTTGATTTATTGTAGAGATGAGGTCTCGCTGCCCAGGCGAGTCTCAAACCCGCGGGCTCATGCAATCCACTCACCTCAGCCTCCCAAAGGCACGGGATTACAGGCTGAGCCACCGAGCCCGGCTCAGAACTACTCTTGATGTGGGAATGCTCAGCCTTCTTGACCTCCAGGCAGAAACCTAGGGTTCTTGGGAGCCATTTGGAAACTATTTTAGGTCAGTCTTTCTCAACCATGGTTCTTCATCTTAAACACAAAAAGAGATTTGAATGAACTTTTTTCTCAGATATACTGAGGATGGGTCATGACTGATACCTTTCTAGATGTCTAGGAGAAAAGTTAATTCATTGCACGCAGTGGCTGTCTTAGGGCAGTAGGGCTTAATTGTGTTGTGGAACCCCAGTTGAGAAAGGCTTAGATGAATACCAGCCTCAGAGTTCAAGGGTATGCCATGGAATCAGGCCAGGGTGAGCTCAAGTGCCTAGGGACTGGTTTGAAACATTTCTCCTAAGGGTATAGCTAACAAAGTGTACCCCTTCCTTTTTAGGAAGAATATGAAGACTCCAGTGGGAATGTTGTGAATAAGAAGACATACGAGGATCTGAAAAGACAAGGACTGCTCTAGTGTCCAGGGATGTAGCTCAGCTTTTGGGCTTGCCCAGGCTTTCCTGAAATCTGCTTTTTGTATCTCTCCCAACCAAATGCTTTTAAAGACCCTTGCTACGTAGTCTCATGGTCTAGCATGTATCTTGTAGAAACAAGGCATGCTGGCAGATTGCAGGGTTGAGATGCATTTTATCTTGTTTTATATTAAAAATGATTCTGCCAGAAAATAAAACCAGACCTTGTTCTGAATGTGTCTTGTTCTGAAACCCAGGGTCATGGACCAACCAACTCAGTCTTTCAGGTCTTTTGTTTTTGCTTTGAAAGTCTTTCATAATTGAGTTTATTGGTTGTGTGGAGGATCAGTACGCAGATACACAGACATTTCAATTTGTACACAGTTTTTTTTTTTGTTTTTTTTGTTTTTTTTTGAGTTGAAGTCTCACTCTGTCACCCAGACTGGAGTGCAGTGGCTGCTCCTGGCCACCGCAGCCTCGGCCTGCTGGGCTCTGGTGATCCTTCCGCCTCAGCCTTCCGAGTAGCTGGAATTACAGGCATGCGCTACCACGCCCGGCTGATTTTTTGATTTATTGTAGAGATGAGGTCTCGCTGCCCAGGCGGGTCTCGAACCCGCGGGCTCAGGCAATCCACTCACCTCAGTCTCCCAAAGGCGCGGGATGACAGGCTGAGCCACCGAGCCCTGCTGTACACAGTTCTTAACACATGAACCAAAAATCGAAAAAACCATGTATTATTATTTTTAAAAAATTATTCCAGTGGCTTAAAATTCGGAGGCAAATTTTCCTTAAAAGGTTGTCAAGTATCAGTATCTTCAATTGTTGATAAGCTGTTATATACATCCCACCAATTCACGATTTATTATGTACACAACGTACTCAATTTTTCAATCTTTCACAACACATTAACAAAGTTATTAGGAAAACAGGACTACCACGACCAAAGATGTTACAGAGTGCACACAATTCTGACAGGGAGAGCCATGGTCAAGGAGTGGTTTTCTTTAGGAAACAATTCTACTAAAAAACAACATGGGAATAGAAGTAATTTTAAATGTTCAAGACATTAAATGCGGGACTGTGATCCATATTGCCACTTAGTATACATTGCATTATAGGATATAAAAACTAACCCCCATCTATGGAATGTTAAGCTGACACCCAAGACAGTCAAAACCTCTGGTAATTCAATATCCCTCACTATTATCTGGTTGTACCAAAAAATAAACAACTAGCGAATGATTTCACCTCTTAAAAAGAAAGGATTTGCCCTTAAAAAATGGGATGAGCCGAACTTGGTACCTCAGCCTGTAATCCCATGCCTTGGGAGGCTGAGGTGAGTGGATAGCCTGAGTCCGTGGATTCGAGACCCGCCTGGGCAACTTGGTGAGACCTCATCTCTACAATAAATTAAAAATTAGCCGGGTGCGGTAGCGTGCGCCTGTAATTCCTGCTACTTTGGAAGGCTGAGGTGGAAGAATCACCGGAGCCCAGCAGGTCGAGGCTGCGGTGGCCGAGAGCAGCCACACTGCACTCCAGTCTGGGCGACAAAGTGAGACTCCAACTCAAAAAAAAAAAATAAGTAAAAATGTTTCTAGAGCTACTAAACAACTTGCATTTACAAAATAGTTGATATAGTATTCCTCTATATTGTACAAGGAAGGGAGACAGGGACCACTGATAAGCCATGAGATGTGATATTATTCAGACTTGGCTTCTTTCTTTTCAACTTCATCAGAGGCTGGATTCTCCTTGGTTTTAGTTGTTGTTCTCTGCTGGTAACTCAACTTTAGTTTCTTGGTTAGGCACTTCAACCTGCTTGCCCTTTGCTCCCCTTTTCCCTTTTGCCTGCACTTTTTGGTCTGCAGATTTATCCTTCCCCCCGCCTTTTTTGGCTTTGCTTCCACTTTTGCAGGAGCAGGTTTAACCAACAACCGCGCCAATCTCTTGGGCTCCCCCTTTGCTGCCCCCTTGGCTGAGCTGACCTTCCTCTTGGGCATCTCAGCAGCAGGCAGGGCCAGTGTTGGGTGCCTGTAGGCAGTGGCCCGCTGAGAGCCTTTGTGAAGCTGGGCTGCCTGGCCACTCCCACTCCTACCACCCAGTCCTTTAGGTCTTAATGCTTCCCTACTTCTTTCTCACCAATTTTAGTAGCAGCTGAGATTTAATGAGCACCTGTCATGCTATGCATGTTAGGTAAGTCTGACCTGTCCTCTTTCCCCACCCCTCATTGCTGCCACTTCCTAAGATGAGCCCTGGTCTTAGCTGAGTCAACCATTGATGCAAATATTGGATAAAGATAGGGAGGGTGAGCCAGGGCCGCTCCTAAGTACTGAGTGTGGCACCAAGGTTTGGAGTTGGGTTATTTTGGAATGGGCCTGCAGCCCTGCCCCTTCCCCAGGCGTCAGAAGCCCAGCACAAAATAGAACTAGGAATAGCAGTGTCTTTATCCATTTGTTATTTTAGAATGAGTCTTTGGTGAACCTATCTGCCTGTTTCTTCTACAAGATCTCTATCTGACTGTGTAAGTGGCTAATGTTTGTGTTCTCAAAGCCCAGATAGCCAAATGGAAAGAATTAGGGGAGCCAAGGAGGCACTGGTGTGCCCGTAAGCACAGTCATCTGAAGGCCAGGGCCCCCTCTGCCCCTCAGCACTCCAGTTTTGTTTTGTTTTGAGTTGGAGTCTCACTGTGTCACCCAGGCTGGAGGGCAGTGGCATGCTCCTGGCCACTGCAGCCTCGACCTGCTGGACTCCTGCGATCCTTCTGCCTCTGCCTTCCAAGTAGCCGGAACTACAGGTGCGTGCTACCATGCCCAGTTAATTTTTGATTTACTATAGACACAGGGTCTCACCAAGTTGCCTGGATATGTCTCGAATCCGTGGGCTCAGGCAATCCTCTCGCCTCAGCCTCCCGAAGTGCTGGGATTACAGGCTGAGCCACTGAGCCCGGCCTCCAGTTTTTAACATATCTTCTGCCAGGCACGATGGTTTATGCCTATAATTCCAGCACTTTGGGAGGCAGAGGCAAGAGGGTTGCCTGAACCCATGGGTTTAAGACCAGCCTGGGCAGCATGATGCCTCTACAATAAATCAATAAATTAGCTGAGTATGGTGGTGTGTGCTTGTAGTTTCAGCTACTTGGAAGGCCTAGAGGAAGGATCCTCTGAGCCCAGCAGGTCTAGACTGTGGTGGCCATGAGCATGCTACTGCACTCCAGCCTGGGCAACAGAGTGAGACAAACTCTAAAAAATAAAAAATAAATCTTAAAAAAAAAAATCCCGGGCCAGGTGCTGTGGCTCACGCCTATGATCCCAGTCCTTTGGGAGGCCGAGGTAAGAGGATTGCCTTAACCCTCAGGTTGGAGATCATCTTGGGCAAGTTGGCAAAACCTCATCTCTGCAATAAATCAAAAATTTAGTGGGGCATGGTGGTGCATGCCTGTAGATACAACTACTTGGAAGGCTGAGGTGGAAGGATCACCTGTGCCCAGCAGGTCGAGGCTACAGTGGCCAGGAGCGTGCCACTGCCCTTCAGCCTGGGCAACAGAGTGAGACTCCAACTCAAAAAAAAAA
>NW_007249482.1:383360-398030 GCF_000164805.1 Carlito syrichta
AAAAAAAAAAAAAAAAAAATCCCAACTCCAGAACGGGTCAACCGCCTCAGTTTACCTCTTGCCTTAGTCATCCCTACAGCAGTGAGGTTTCACCACTTCCACCCCTCTGGCACTTCATTTTGGGTTGGTGTTTTCTTTTCTAGTTCGACCCATCCCTTGGGTAACTCCTCACATGTTCACTTGTGCTCTCACTCCTTCAGTTGCTTAAAACACCGGGTTGACAGGCTTTCCAGGGCCTGCGCTTCTGAAGCAGAGCGAGTAGATAATTAAACTTAATTGAACCAACTAAGAAACACTGATTACTGGAAATTGGCCCAAGGTGCAAGGAAACATTGCCATTTGGGAAGATTGAAAGCCTTGGAAATGGATGTCGGAAGAAGACATTTGTCCAGCTACTGTTGGAATAGTAGCCACATTGGGGCTACCAAAGAATATACCTGCTGCTTTCCAGGTGTCACATGTCTCAAGAGGCCACACTCCTCTTGAGGAGTGGGGACCTGGGACTCCAGAGTTAATGGGCTGTCCCTCTACAGAGCAGTGGAGAAGTGGGACCAGGTCCTGAGAAGTCTTGCAATCACCCTTGCCCAGATAACTGCAGTCATCCTGTGAACTATGTGCTAGAAGCTGGGGCTTACCTGTTGCAGCAGAGGCTTACTCATTTGTTACATTTGTTCATTCAAATTTTTTCTGTGCCTTCAATGTGCCAGGCACAGTTAGATTTACAAACCTTGGAAATTCAGTGGAGGTGAGACGGAGCAGAAGCCAGAGGTGAGGTTCAGCAACAGCCTCGTGGGCAGGTGGGAAGAGCCATATGTCCAACTCCGCCTGGCACCAAGGGGCACAGAGCTACTGCCTCAGGTGCAGCAAACACAGAGCTCTCGGAGGTGATACCTTGAAGTCTGGACTGCTATATATCTGCTATAGGAAGAGCAGGATTTCAGTTGAGCCCCCTCACCAGACTTGGGAAGGAGGAGAGGGTTACCCTTTTTGGTCTAGATCAGTTGCACGCTACCATGCCCGGCTAATTTTTGATTTATTGTAGAGATGAAGTCTCGCCAAGTTGCCCAAGCGGGTCACAAACATGAATTCCTTTAGAAATAAGATAGCCAGGCTCGGTGGCTCAGCCTGTAATCCCGCGCCTTTGGGAGGCTGAGGTGAGTGGATTGCCTGAGCCCATGGGTTCGAGACCCGCCTGGGCAGCGAGACCTCATCTCTACAATAAATCAAAAAATCAGCTGGGCATGGTAGCGCATGCCTGTAATTCCGGCTACTCAGAAGGCTGAGGTGGAAGGATCGCCGGAGCCCAGCAGGTCGAGGCTGCGGTGGCCGGGAGCGGCCACTGCACTCCAGTCTGGGCGACAGAGTGAGACTCCAACTCAAAAAAAAAAAAAAAGAAATAACAAAGATAATTGTGGTCTTTCTCCCTAGGAAAATGTATGTGCACGTATATTTTTGCACACAATTTCAAGGGTTCATGAATTCCCAGAAGTCCATCCTGGGTTCCTGAGTCTTAGAAGAATGTCTCCTTTACACATGGAGTCAACCTTGGCCAGGACACTCACTGCTGAGGACAGTTAGTTCAGCAAGCTCTTTACAGAGGAAAGCTGCAGGAAGCGTTTAGGGAGGTTTTCCCAGATTGGTAGTGCTGAACTCAGAGGCTGATCCTGGGATGAACCTTCCCAGGAGCAGAAGTCTCCTCACTCCCTGCCTCTCAGAGGAAAGCAACTAAATCTGTCTGGACTCAACCAAGTATTCCCTTCCTCTCCCTTTTCTTTTCACTCCCTTCTGGGGTCAACTTGTGCTAGAAGGCTCTGCGAAGGGAGCACCCTAAGGTAACCAGTGTGATGGGGAGGTGAGGGACAGAAAAAGTTCTGAGCTTTTTCTCCTATTCCATTCTATTTTTAGTCCTTGGGATGATAGCTGCCTCTCCCTTCTTCCTTCAGGTCCTATCATCAGCCTTACCTCAAATTTCTCATGGTGGGAACGAGACTGTGACCCCTTCCACCATCATCCAGAAGAGTCCTTCCATTTCAAATGGGCTCTGGGAGGGCTATGGTCTCCTCTCCCTCTGATCTCTTTTGAGATCCCTCTCTGCCAGACAAATAAAATAACTCCCATTGGGATAATGGAATGGAGGTCTTTCCATCTGCCCAAGCTACAGCCTCGAACTCCTGCTCAAGCAATCCTCCCACCTCAGCCTCCCAAATCATTGGGATTGCAGGCATGAGCCACCGCACCTGGCAAAGGAACTGTTTCTTTCTTTCTTTTTTTTTTTTTTTTGAATTGGAGTCTCACTCTGTCACCCAGACTGGAGTGCAGTAGCACACTTCCGGTCACCGCAGCCTCGACCTGCTGGGCTCTGGCGATCCTTCCACCTCAGCCTTCCAAGTAGCTGAAACTACAGGCGTGCGCTACCACACCCAGCTAATTTTTTATTTATTGTAGAGACGAGGTTTCAACAAGTTGCCCAGGCGGGTCTCGAACTCAGGGGCTCAGGCAATCCACTCATCTCAGCCTCCCAAAGGTGCGGGATTACAGGCTGAGCCACTGAGCCCAGCTGGAACTGTTTCTTAAGTATAGTGTTGCGGAGGGAGAAAACAAGAGAGAAGATGACACCACCAGAAGGGCCCAACCCAGAGGGTGTCCTCACTGCAAGATCTTCTCTGGATCATATCACCCTAGAGCTGTCACCTGAGAGATAGATCTGGGTGCTGATGGAGGACTATAGCCATAAGGGCAGAGAAACAAGATGCCCTGTTAGCCCTGGTTGCAGTGGGGACTGGGTTGTGCTCAGCCTCCCAGGGTTGGGTGGGAAGGTAGGAATAATGCCCTACTCTCATCTCCCACAGTTTTCTACTTTGCATGGAAAAACTTAAACTCAGTCCTAGCAGAGTCTTCCAGGCCAGATCCCTCAGTGCTGGGGGAGGCAGATGCTGGGATTCAGGATCAAGTCTCTACCTCTTGCTCTTGGCTCAGCTCTCTCAGGAAGCTGAGAAGCTTTGAACAAGGAGAGGCCTGACTTAAGACCCTCTCTGTGATGCAGGGTTTTCCCACCCTGGGTTCCAAGGAACCTTCTGACATTGGCAAATGAGGCGCCGGATATCTATTTCCTGTCACTGCACTTGCTCCAGTTCTGCCTCCCTTCAATTACAACATTCACTCTCAGCAGGATTGTTACTGGGATTCAGGCTCCTTTGGGTCTACCTAGATGTCTCTGACAGTATGACTTACGGGAAGCAAAAGTCGTGTGCCTGGGACTCATTCTCTACAGGTTGACCTCCCTGCTCCCCAGCCTCGGTTTATTAATCTTCATAGTACAACAATAGAAATCTTATTTGCAGCCCTCCCCTGGGAGGCCCAGGACTGGTGATCCTTCATTCAGCAGCTCCTGCAGCACCTCACCTGAAGATGTCTGTGGCCACTGGTAGCCATAGGGCTGCTTTGCTCAGAGGTAGCTGTCCTCCACCATGAGATCCTACCTTTCCTGCACCCTTGTGACCAATTCTTACCCATGACTATTGCTGGACCCTGGAACTGCCCTTACTTTCCCCTGACCTCACGACCTCTTCTACTTAACCACTGCATGACCTTGACCTGTGACCTCTGAGCTGCTTTCTCCCTGAAGCAGCTCTCACTCTCCTTTTCCTCCTACCAGTCCTGCTGCTCTTACTGGTAACCCAGAACCTGGCAAGTCAGATAACCCTGCTCCTGTCCAGGTAAGCAGAATATGAGGGAGGGCAGAGCCTTCCTAATGCCATGGGTACAGGACCACAGTGCCCAAACCCACCCAAAGATATGCCACAACTTCCACTGCCATGGAGAGATGTGCTACCAGGAAGCAGTTCTCCAACCAGATGGCAGAGTGCAGATCTGGGGAGCATCACTGTGAGGTGCGGGGTGGGGGCTATGATGGGATCCCCGACAGTGTTTCTTGGAGGTGAAGGGACTAGAGGGGGCCACTGGGAGGGGGACTGATGTTCAGATACAGTAAGTTGCTGGGAAAAGAGACTGAAGCAGGAGGGAGAGAGTCAGCATTTGGGATGCTGGGAGAAGTGGAGATGTGGCCCAGGTCTGGATATCCCTCCATCCTCCTGAGCCTGTCTGCTCTCTCTATGCAGCTGATTCAACTCAATGCTTCCCACTACATGGCCCAGTGCAGCCTCAGTTGCGAGGGGGGAAATGAAACCCATCCCAGCCCTTGCCTGCTGTCCAACAACTCGGCACCTAGCCCCAGTCCCTGCAGGCTGCAGTGCTGCAGTGGAGGGACACTACCTGGCACTCAGTGAGTCAGCAGCGGGTGAGGCAACCCCACCCTTGATGCTTAGCCCTGCCCCAACAACCTGCAGCTTTGAACCCACCACCCCAACTCTGACTTCCAATCCTACTGACCCATAAGCTCAGAACCCTCCTGCCCATTAACCCCCCAACTCTGAACCTCACCTCTGAAAGGCCCTCAAATCTCAGCTTGATTTTCATTAGTCCCCCAACCTCTATGTACATTCCTAGCCTTGTCTGACCCCCTACTTTTGAGGTTTTTCCTCCTCATTGACTCCCCAAGTCTGAGCTCTCTACCTTCAGTGCCCTAGCCACCCCAGGTTCCCCCTCCAAAAATGCTTACCTTTTCCCAGCCCATCCAGGGCTCCTCACCCTCCCGGGCTCCAAGGAGGCCTGGAGTAAGCAACTGAGGTTGGCCAGGGTGGCAACAGGAGGATGTGTGAGGTAGTGAGCTGCCTCCCAACTAGATGTGCTCCCTCGGGGCAGAGTGGAGGTTGGGGCTTTGCCCAGGTGTCACAGTACTTCCCAGGCAGCCCTGCTCTGTTCCCAGATCTAGGCCCTCTGATTGTTCCAGAGGACAAGCTGCTTTCCATTCCATCCCAGCTGACCACCACCTTGACAGACCCCGAGAGAAAGGTGAGTGTCTCATTCCCATCTGCCTGCTCTGGGAAGTGGAGTCCAGAATGGACAGCGTGTGGTGGGCTGGGACCAGTGGCATGGGCACGATGGGCTCTAGCCTGGTTTCTGTCCAGCATTCACCCCCTGTTCAGTCTGCACAGAGCACCCCACTCCTCAAAACTCCTCCTGCTTTTTCTTCCAGGAGAAAATCTGTGGCACCTTCTCCTACCAAAGTGGTGGCTGCTTCAAAGGGCAGGAAGCTGTGGCTCTGTGCCCTGAGGGCTTGTACTTCTGTGAGGTGAGCCCTGGGGTACTCCCAGGATTGGGGTGCTTCCCGCCCTCAGAGCTGCAGGCCTTTTCCCTCCCGCCTGGAAGGGGTAACCCAGCCGGTATTTCGGGCTGGAGCTAGACATGCTGAGAACCAGGTTCCTTGGGGTCTAGCAATCTTGACCCCCTCGGCTCTGCATGATACCAAAAGCCAGGCAGCAGTTGGAGTCTTCCATACCTCCAATGACATGCTCCCTTGTTTCTGACTATTCGCTAGGGACTTACTGACCATGGGGAGGGAGCTAGGGGCCAAAGGAGGTTCAGCTCCACTCACAACCCACTGAACAGTTTCTGCCTCTGTGAGTGGAGGAGTGGGGCAAGGGGAAGACGAATGGTCCCTTCTCTTCTTGTAGCTGAAATGGTCCAGCTCAGCCTATAATGTGGGCTGCAGTCAGGTCTGTGAGGCAGGGATCCCCAGGTGTCACTGGGCTGTGACTTAGCCCTGTGCAGTCAAGCCTTGACCTCAGGCAGCTGCCTCCAGCTGGATGGGAACCTTCACTTTAACCAGGTGGCCCCAGGGGCTGCCAGGAGTCCCTGCACTGTGCTCTCACTGCGAGCCAAGCTGCTGCTCCTTCACTCTGCCCTGCTCCCCTAGCTGGGCCCAGCAGAATCAGGGAGCAAAGGCCAAGAAGATCCTGTAAGCCCTGCAAGCCTCCAGACCCACCCCCAGTTCTGACACCTGTAATTGTATCTTTTTTTTTTTTTAGTTGGAGTCTCACTCTGTCGCCCAGACTGGAGTGCAGTGGCCGCTCCTGGCCACCGCAGCCTCGACCTGCTGGGCTCCGGCGATCCTTCCGCCTCAGTCTTCCAAGTAGCTGGAACTACAGGCGCGCACTACCACACCCAGCGAATTTTTTGATTTATTGTAGAGATGAGGTCTCGCCAAATTGCCCAGGTGGGTCTCGAGCCCGCGAGATCAGGCAATCCACTCACCTCAGTCTCCCAAAGGAGCAGGATTACAGGCTGAGCCACCGAGCCCGGCTTGTAATTGTATCTTTAGTAAAAGGGACTTGTCCAGTCTACAGCTCTGGGTTCAAGTCTCCTCACTTCTCCCCTCCCAGGACAAAGAGAAGACAGAGTATGTCTGGAAAAACAAAACCTCCTGCCTGATCCCCAAACCAGTGGGAGGATCCCCAAATCCTGCAGGGACAGTTTCTTCATCTGTAAAGAGCATCCAGCCCCAGCCTCTTTTCCACACCCTCCTCCTCAGGCTTTGGAGTTGGGGTTCTCCTGCTTTCCTGCAGCGACCTCCACTCCTTAATCTCTAAGGGTCTGAGTCATTCCCCTTTATCCTCAGCCTCCATGTGACTTTGAAACTGAATTTAAATAAACATGAGCTCTACTTGTGCTGTGGATGTTTCCAGGAAAAGGAGAAGACTGGGGGAAGGTGCTTTCTGTTTCTGGAAGGGTCTGACAAAGTTGAACTGATCAGCTGCTTTGCTTAGGGAAAGATGAGGGAGAATGGGCAGAAGTCACAGAGACACCCTTTTCCAGCACCAGCCTGTTTCTTCAGTTTGGGTCAAAGCTTGAGAGAAGGTGTATTTAAAAGAATTCATGCTGAGCGCGGTGGCTCATACCTATAATCCCAGCACTTTGGGAGGCCGAGGTTAGAGGATTTCCTGAACCCATGAATTCGAGACCAGTCTGGGCAACTTGGCAAGACCTCATCTCTACAATAAATCAAAAAATTAGCTAAGTGTGGTGGCATGTGCCTGTAGTTCCAGCTACTTGGAAGGCTGAGGCAGAAGGATTACCTGAACCCAGCAAGTCGAGGCTGCAGTGGCAGTGAGCATGCCACTGCACTCCAGCCTGGTTGAAAGGTTGAGACTCCAACTAAAAAATAATAATAATCATAAAATAAAAAATAAAATAATTCATTATGTAATTGACTAACTCCATGAATGTGTTCTGAGGGCCAACTGTGTGCCAGAAACTGCTGGGGTGAGGAGGAAAAGGCACAGCCCTGTCCTCAGGGAGCCAACAGGCTGAAGGGCACGGTCCTAGCATCCCCTTTCTGAATTGGGCTTTTTTGTTCATCTAGGGCAACCTCCTTATCTTGGATGGGGAAATTGAGGCCCAAAAGTCAAAAGGTCTTGGCCAAGGGCACGTGGCCAGATGAGTCAGGGGAAGACACTGCCACACAGGAACAGTGTCACACACTTTACAAAGTGCGTTCACATACAAGATCTTCCAACAGTCTCATGTAGCAGGAGGACCAGTGGGGTTGAGGAGGGCATATGGCAATATAAATGGCCCAGGAGTTGAGATTAGATTTTTTGCAGAGCCCCAGTGTCGCCACTTGCTAGCTACGAGACCTCTGTCAAATTGCTTACCCTCTCTGAGCCTCAGTTTCTCTGCCTGGAAAATGGAAGTAATGGTTCTTTATAGTTTTGCTATCCCTCCATTAAGCTAGAATGGGGGGATGAGTTTCAGTGGAGGTCAGAGCCGTCTCTCCTGGGGTGAGAAGAACTGAAGATGGAATTAATTAGAAAATAAAAATGCATGATTTTCTTTCCTTGAGGTAAATGTGACCATCTTCCTTCTGGGTGGGGAGCTCTGGCTTCACGACTTACAGGGCTCAGGATGGGGATTAGGGCACCCATTAGAAAACCTTTCCAGAATAGAAAGCCCAGTGAGCCCCAGGATCTAAGGGGTTAATGGGGGCGGGAGACGCCCTCCCCCCACATTGATTAGGGCATGCTGGGACTTGCAGGCAGACGGCCCGTCCAAGCGCAGGGGCCGCTGGGAAACGTAGTCACTTGCCTAATCCGGAGCTTTGGTGTCCCGCGCGCCCAGTGGTGACAGCTCCGGAGGTAGGCGGCAAAGGCAGGGGCTGCGGGCGGGTGTGAAGAAAGAAAGACAGCGCAGGACTGCGTAGGAGGGAGTGGGCAAGCTGAGGGTTGGGACCCCTCCCCTGCGGCCCTCAGACCGGATCCCCCCTTCCCCCCAACAACCCCCGGTTTGCGGCTGATGCAATGGGCCTGCTGGGTGGAGTGAGGGGCAAGGAGAAACAGGATGCTTTTTCTGTCTCCAAGGAAAGAGGAGCAGGACTGGGACTCTCCCTTCCTGAGAGTAAGGAGTGTTTTTCCCACCCCCACACGGACAGCCACTGACACCTCCCAGAGAGGCACCAGGAGAACAAATACTGCTCTCGTCAAAAGAGGGACAGAGCAATGGGACCAGGTCCCATTTTCCAAAAACAGGAATAGACACCCACTTCCAACAATAGAACGGACCCACTCAAGAATAACCAGATGTTCTCCCAGACAAAGGGAGGTACAGCAAGCTGGAGATCCCATCAGGGACAAAGGGACTGCGCCCCTAGCCCTGGAAACTTTAAAAGGACTATTCTAGGGAGGAGCAAGAGAAGGAGGAGGATCAGGCTTCCCTTGTACCTTCTCCCTCATAGAGACCTCTCCTTCCCAACCCCCCACCCAGACAGCTCCATCACCTTATGGGTAACATGTTGATCAAAGGGGGCTTCCATCTGCTCTGCCCCAGGGTGTGTGCGCTCAGCAGGGGCCAGCATGGACCAGTCTGTGGCAATCCAGGAGACCCTGGCTCAAGGGGAATACTGCATCATCATATCCTTCCCTGTGCTGAGCTCCCAGCCCTGGGCCTGCCCTGACTGTGGGAAGAGGAATGGAAGGCGTGTGAGGTGTCTGACCCTCTCCTCCCTCTCTCTGAGCCCTTGCAAGAGAAGGAAACCAGTATTTACTAAGTACTTACTGAGTCCCTAAACTCTCTGTCAGGAGCTTTAAATAGGCAGTTATCCTCCCAACACCCTATGAAGTTTGGGGTTAGTATCCCCAACTAAAGATGAGGAAGACTCAGAGAGGTGAAGTGACTTACCCACGGTCACAGAGTGAATTTGGAAGGCAAGGGCAAGGAGGGATGGTGGGGCAGGTTGGGTTGGGGGAGGCCTGGCCTCCGGGTTCGTTTTCCCTTGACTCTGAGCTGCAGGCGGTGCAAGGTGTGCTGTGTGAAGGGGACAGCCGGCAGAGCCGCCTCCTGGGCCTTGTGCGCTACCGCCTGGAGCATGGTGGCCAGGAACATGCGTGAGTGAGGGGCTCTGTCCTGCCTCTCTGGGCTGTGGGGTTATTCTTCACTGTAACCTCCAACTGTACTTCAACCATTCCTCCAGGCCAGATCTGAATCCTCTAGAATTATTATCATAATGACAGTTAAGTTGTTTTTTTTTGGGGGGGGGTTTGTGTTTGTTTTTTTTTTTGAGTCAGAGTCTCACTCTGTTGCCCAGGCTGGAGTGCAGTGGTATGCTTACGGCCACCCCAGCCTCAACCTGCTGAGCTCAGGTGATCCTTCTGCTTCAGCCTTCCAAGTAGGTGGAACTACAGGCATGTGCCACCATGCCCAGCTAATTTTTTTGTAGAGATGAGGCCTTGCCAAGTTGCCCAAGCTGGTCTCGAACCCGTGGGCTCAGGCAATCCTCTCACCTCAGCTTCCCAAAGTGCTGGGATTATAGGTTTGAGCCACTGCACCCGGCTGATGGTTAACATTTGGGGGTTTGGATACATTGGCTTACACCTGTACTCCCAGCACTTTGGGAGGCCAAAGCAGGAGGACTGCTTGCAGCCAGAAGTTTAAGAACAGCCTGGGCAACATAGCAAGACCTCGTCTCTACAATAAATAAAAAAATCAGCCAGGCATTGTAGTGTGTGCCTGTAGTCCTGCTACTTGGAAGGCTGAAGCAGAAGGGTCTTGAGCCCAGCAGGTCAAGGTTGTGGTAGCTGTGAGCATGCCACTGCACTCTGACTAAGGTGACAGAGTGAGACTTAGCCTAAAAAAAAATTTTTGTTTTTGAACACCATATTCTAAGTCCTTCACATATATTAATTCATATAATCCTCATGTGAGCAGGAAGCTACTTTTTTTTTTTTTTTTTTTGAGTTGGATTCTCACTCACTTGCCTGGGCTGGAGTGCAGTGGCATGCTCACAGCCACCCCAGCGTTGACCTGCTGGGCTCCTGCGATCCTTCTGCCTCAGTCTTCCAAGTAGCTGGAATTATAGGTGCGCACTACCGCACCTGGCTAATTTTTTATTTATTGTAGAGATGAGGTCTCGCTAAGTTGCCTGGGCTGGTCTTGAACCTATGGGCTCAGGCAATCTTCTTGCCTCGGCCTCCCACAGTGCTGGGATTACAGACTGAGCCACCAAAGCTTCTTGAGAAGAGACAGTTTCACATAAATCCAGGATTTGTTACTGACGAGCTACACGATCTTGGGCAAGTTGTTTGGTTCCTCCATATGTCACTTTGTCCAGATTAAAGATTAAAGTGGGGCCAGGCTCGGTGGCTCAGCCTATAATCCCAGCCGAGGCGAGTGAATTGCCTGAGCCTGCAGATTCAAGACCAGCCCAGGCAACTTGATGAGGTCTCGTCTCTACAATAAATCAAAAATTAGCCGGGTGTGGTAGCCCACGCCTGTAGTTCTGGCTACTTGGAAGGCTGAGGCAGAAGGATTGCCAGAGCCCAGCAGGTTGAGGCTGCGGTGGCTGGGAGTGTACCATTGCACTCCAGTCTGGGCAACAGAGTGAGACTCCAACTCAAAGAAAAAAAGATTAAAATGAGTTAGCACATGTAAGATGTTTTAAATACCACAAGGCACATAGAAAGTGCTAGATTAATGTTTCCTGGTAAGACCTGCATATCACACAGAAGCAGAGACAGGGTAAATAATACTTGCCAAAGGTTTCAGAACTGGAAAGTGAACCTTGGGGTCTCAGAGCCTGGAGGGAGGGGGCCTTAGACATTTTCTAATCCACTTCCTTAATTCTATAGATAGGGGAACTGAGATTCAGGGAGAGAAGGGGACATTTATCGTTGTCCTGTTTCTGTCCCACGCAGTGCTAGAATGCACCATGGACAGATCAAACATATGTTTCTTTTTTTTTTTTTAAGTTGGAGTCTCACTCTATTACCCAGATTGGAGTGCAGTGGCACACTCACGGCCACCGCAATCTCAACCTGCTGGGCTCAGATGGTCCTTCCACCTCAGACTTCCAAGTAGCTGGAACCACAGGCATGTGCTACCACACCTGGCTAATTTTTTTATTTATTGTAGAGATGAGGTCTTATCATGTTGCTCAGGCTGGTCTTGAACCCCTGAGCTCAGATAATCCTCTTGCCTCCACCTCCCAAAGTGCTGGGATTACAGGTGTGAGTCACTGCATCCAGCCCAAGCATGTGTTTCACTAAGGAAGCAGGGGCTTCCCCAAATGAGAAAATGTCAGGTTTGATGACCTCATTCATAAAATTGTAGTCTCTGATGGGCACTGTGGACAGAGATGGCATGAGGATGTGCATAGCCAGGTCACCACCAGCATAGTGCTAGAAATCAAGAGGGAGTGTAAGCACCTCAGGGCCTCCAAGATGGGCCTGAGGGACAGCCAGTGGCCCCATCCTCACCTCTGCTTCCTGCCCTTAGTCTCTTCCTGTATACGCACCGGAGGATGGCCATTACCGGGGATGATGTCTCTTTGGACCAGATAGTGCCAATCTCGCGGGATTTTACGCTGGAAGAAGGTGCCACAGGTGGCTGGGTGGTATGAATCCCTCTCTTCCGGGTCCCCCAGGTCATCTCTGTCCTTGTTGGGGAGCCAGTGGGAGTAAGACTGAGGCTGAGGCTGAAGTGTTCAATTGCTAAGGGCCTTCTCGTTTCCATTCCACAGTGCCCCCAGATGGTGAACGCTACATCCTTGGTGAGTGGTCCTCTCAGTCTGGGTCCCACTTGGGGCATGGGGTACAGGATCTTCAGAGAGAGAAGAAAAATGTGAAGTAAGAGCGCCCCCAACACCCTTACTGTGGCAAGTTAGACCTTGCAGGATCAGGTCCACCTCTATGGACTCATCTCCCATCACTCTCTTCCTTGCCATCACCCCAAACATACATGTTCTCCTCATGGAGCCCCTGCACATGCTGTTTCCCCCTCCTAAAAGCCTCATGTCTCTTTTCATTTAGCCAACTTCTACTCATCCTGTAGGGCTTCCAGTTGTGCATTTCTCTTCCCAGGAAACCTTTGTTGAACCCCCGAAATTGTATCTCATTGATGATACACATGCCTTTTTCTCATCCTTGCCATCCCTCTGTCACTCACAGTGATTCAATTACTCATACTGATGAATTTAACGTCTGTCTTCTTTGTTAGACAATAATGATGGCAGGAGCAAATGTTTAACTGGTGATTATCTTGTGCCAGACACTATACTAAAAGTTGTACATCCATCATAACAGCCTTTTCTCACAGCAATTCTATGAAGTTGTCACTGTTTTCATTCCCATTTTATGGACAAGGTAATTAAGGTCCAGAGAAAATAAATAATTGGGTGGAACCAGGATTCAAACTCAGAGCCCAGACTCTGGAGCACACACTCTTTTTTTTTGTTTGTTTGTTTGAGTTGGAGTCTCACTCTGTCACCCAGGCTGGAGGGCAGTGGCATGCTCCTGGCCACCGGAGCCTCGACCTGTTGGGCTCCAGTGATCCTTCTGCCTCAGCCTTCCAAGGAGCACACACTCTTAATCACTGTGCTAGGTGGCCTCTGCTCATTCCTTAGCTCAGCACATGATTTTGAGTAGTCACCATGTACCTGGTACTGGGGATGAGTTATGAATAAGGTGCCTTCCACAGTCTAGCTCCCTGAGACAGGTCATATCTATTCTTTTCCCTGTGGTATTCCTTGTGCCTGGCATAGTGCCGGGCACAGTCAGGTGGACTGACTGGCGGACAGCCCTTCTTGTCTGCCTCTATGTGCTCTTCATTCCAGTCAGAGGGGAACAGACTACAAGTCAGAAGACCTGTTCTCCTCCAGCCCCATCTAATTCTGAGGTGGAGGCTTACTGACTTTCCTGAGCCTTGGCCTACCTCCTCTATAAAGTGGGGATACTGTTAATTTGGAACTGAGGGTACATTTCCTTATTGTCCCAACAGTAGCCCCAAGTGAATTGTTTAAGGGCTGAAGGGGCTTTGGGAGCTTGGGCTGCTGATTCTCCGTTCTGGGACTCCAGCCTTAAGATGCATCAAGCACTTAGCACTTGGCAGCCAGGGGTTCATTTTTTGCCTCCTTTGTGCAGGCTCAGATGTGACCATTCAGCTGGACACAGCAGAGCTCAGTCTCGTATTCCAACTACCCTTTGGTTCACATACCAGGATGTTCCTCCAAGAAGTCGCCAGGGCCTGTCCAGGTAGGTAGACCTCAGGTTCCTTCAGGGAGGGAGAGGTTGACTGGGCACTTACCTGCCTACTCCAGTTGACTTTCTACCCTTTGGACTCACTTTCTACAGTTTCTGTATCCTTTCAAAGCTTCTGGCGTGAAGCCATACTGCCCCCAGGCTGCCAACCAACTGTGGTGTTTGCTATTCTGTTTACGATTTCTGGACTTGAGTGTTAACTACAGCAGGGCCCCTTTGCCCTCCGGGCTGTGGGCAGGGCTGCAAGGGTGAGCTGTGACTGTTGCAGAATCTCTTACAAACTGGCAGAGTCAGTAACTTCTAGAATCCCATCTTCCCTTTCCCTGCCACTCACAACTAGAGCCCTCGAACCCTGCTCTATTCCCCACTGCAGCTGGTCTAGCTTTGGGTTAGCAGTGAGAGAATTTGTGTAGACTTGAGAATCAGCCAGACAGGTATAGAAGAGGTAGTGTACAAAGCAGAGGATTGGTCACAGAACTTGCAAATTCCAGGTGCATGTGCTTATCTGGGCTTATGCGCTTACCCAACACTTTTTGTTGTTTCCTTTCAAGCTAATATCTTGTGTCTGTGGGAACAGGGGGAGGGCTTGCCTTCTTTGTGGGCTCACTGTGGAGACTGAACCTCCAGAAGTTTCACCTTGTTTCACTTGGTGTGCCAGGAAGGATACTAGCTTTGGACACAAACTGGGATATGAGGGAAAGGAAGTAGAAACAGTCAGGCATGGTAGCTTGTACCTATAGTCCCAGCTTCTCGGGAGGCTGAGGTGGGAGGATCACTTGAGCCCAGGAGTTTGAGGCTGCAGTAAACTATAAGCATGCCATTATACTCCAGCCTGGACAACAGTATAAGATCTCATCTCTAAAAAATAAACATAGACTGGGTGCAGAGGCTCATGCCTGTAATCCTAGCACTTTGGGAGCCCAAGGCAGGAGGATTGCTTCAGTCCAGGAGTTTGAGACCAGCCAGGCATCATAGCAAGACCTCGTCTCTACAGAAAATTTTAAAAATTATCTGGGCGTGGTGATACATGCCTGTAGTCCCAGCTACTCTAGAGGCTGAGGCAGAAGGATTGCCTGGGTTCAGAAGGTCAAGGCTGCAGTGTGATGTGATTGTGCCATTGTACTTCATCCTTCAGAGTAAGACCTCAACTCAAAAATAACCATATAAAAATAAAAAATAAGCCGGGCTCGGTGGCTCAGCCTGTAATCCCGCGCCTTTGGGAGGCTGAGGTGAGTGGACTGCCTGA
>NW_007249482.1:398050-417070 GCF_000164805.1 Carlito syrichta
TAAAAATTCAAATGATATTTAAGCTAGAAAAATTAGATTACCCAAAGCACTAGATCTCAATTTTTTTTTGTCCCAAGACTCCTTTATAACTCTTAGAAATTATTGATAAGCCAAAGAAATCTTTTATGTCTGTGATTGATATCTATTGATATTTATCTCATGAGAAAGTTAGACTTATTTTAAAATAAACTTTAAAATAAAAACATATATTTTATTTCTTATTGGGTTAGGGTTTCACTCTGTCGCCCAGACTGGAGGGCAGTGGCATGATCATGGCCATGGCTTATCGTAGCCTCAATTTTCCGGGTTCAGGTGCTCCTCCGACCTCAGCCTCCCCAGTAGCTGGGACTATAGGAAAGGGCCACCACATCCAGCTAATTTTTTTTTTTTTTGTAGAGACAAGGTCTCCCTGTTGCCCAGGCTGGTCTCAAACTCCTGGCCTCAAGTAATTCTCTCGCCTCAGCCTCCCAAAGTGTTAGGATTACAGGCATGAGCCACCACGCCTGGCCAAAAGCTGTATTTCCAAAAATAAAAAAAATAGTGAGAGGACTGACACTGTTTCCAATGTTTGCAAATCTCACTAATGTCTGGTTTTTTTAAGAAGACAGTCGGTTTCTCGTATCTGCTTCTGCATTCAATCTGTTGCAATATGTTGTTTTAGTTAAAGTATAGGAAGACCAGATACATTGTTCAAAAAGGGTGTTTTAGGAAGCCGGGCTTGGTGGCTCAGCCTGTAATCCCGCGCCTTGGGAGGCTGAGGTGAGTGGATTGCCTGAGCCCGCGGGTTCGAGACCTGCCTGGGCAACTTGGTGAGACCTCATCTCTACAATAAATAAAAAAATGAAAAAAAAATAAAAAATTAGCCGGGTGTGGTAGCGTGCACCTGTAGTTCCAGCTACTTGGAAGGCTGAGGTGGAAGGATCGCCGGAGCCCAGCAGGTCGAGGCTGCGGTGGCCGGGAGCGGCCACTGCACTCCAGTCTGGGAGACAGAGTGAGACTCCAACTAAAAAAAAAAAAAAAAGAAGTAGGAAATTTAATTATAAATCTTAAAATATAAGGACAGTCTGGCACAGTGGCTCACACTTGTAATCCCAGCACTTTGGGAGGCAGAGGTAAGAGGATTGCCTGAGCCCATGGGTTCGAGACTAGACTGGGCAACATGGCAAGACATTGTCTCTACAATAAATAAAAAAAAATTAGCTGGGCATGGCAGCGCACGCCTGTAGTTCCAGCTACTTGGAAGGCTGACGTGGAAGGATTGCCTGAGCCTAGCAGGTTGATGCTGCAGTGGACATGAGCATGCCACTGCACTCCAGCTGGGCAACAGAATGAGACTCAAACTAAAAAATAAATAAATAAATAAATAAAAATAAGGATAAGTTATTTTATGACTATTAGTAGTAGTTGGAGGAAGTGTAATAATACCAAAGTGCATGGGCTTTGATGCTATACAACCCCTTGAATTTGAAAACCCATCTCTGCCAGTCCCTAACTATGTAACTGTGAGCAAGCCACTTCACCTCTCTGAACCTTAGTTTTTGTTGGCTTCCATATGTAATGAATAACTTCCTCAAGGGATTGTGGGAATTAAATGAGCAGGAGCTCAGAAATTGTTTCCTTTCTCTGCTCAAGAGGGCTTATAGCTAACATTGTTGACTCATCATGTGATAGACACTATTCTAAGAACTATCAATACATTATCTCATTTAAACTTTACCACAACTGGCTGGGCACTATGGCTCACACCTTTAGTAATCCCAGCACTTTGGGAGGCCAAGGTAGGAGGACTGCTTGAGCCCATGAGTTCAAGGCCAGCCTAGGTAACATAGCGAGACCTCGTCTCTACAAAAAAATCAAAAAATAAGCCAGGCATGAAAACAAAACAAAACCATTTTATCACAACCTTACAAGGTATTATCAATGATGAGGAAACTGAGATTCAGAGAGGGTAAGAACCTTGCCTGAGTACCTAGCTAGTAAATTTTAGAGGCAGGGTTAGGCAGCACTAGATAACTCTATTCCAGAGCCTGAGCTCTTGAGTGTTTTGCTCTAGTTTTTCTTAACTTGTAGTACCTCTCCCCTGTAACCAGCTCAGGAAGCCTTGGTGTAGGAGGTGATCCTTAAGCTAAGACTAGAAGTATGGACAAGAGTCTTTTTCCCAGGCAGGCAACAAGGAGGAAAAGGGCATGACAGTTGAAGGAAAGAACATGTCATCTGGGGTCTGAATTTGGGGTAGAAGAGGGTATGGAGGGAGCTGAGCCCCGAGAGGCCAGCAGAGGGCAGCTCACGAAGGATTTTAAATAACCAGCAAAGAGCCTGGACTTTGCCATATAACTTGTGGAGAGCTGCTAAGGAATTAAGCTGGGAGTGATAAGGCAAGATTTGCAAATAGAAAAGTACCTCTGGCAGCTGGAATGGAAAAGGAGAGCCTATAGCAGGGAGATCAATAGGAATGTATTGTAATGGTTCAAGAGTAAAAACAGGCCTGGACCAGGGCCCTGGTGATGCAAATGGGGAAGGAAGGATGGACTGGAGAGATACTGAGGAGGTCAAACTGATGAGAGTGAAGGTACACCATGGTGGCAGTGCTTTTGTTCACAACTTTATCCCCTGTAGAACAGTGCCTGGCATGTACCAGGCACTTAATAAGTATCTGTTGAATGGATGAACAGAGCTTGGTACTTGACTGTGAGAATGAAGGAGAGAGGAGTTGAGGATGATTTCTCTCTTTTAGGTTTGTGTGTGTATGTGTGTGTGTACATGTGTGCATGTTTGCTTGTTTTGTTTTTGAGAAGGTCTCACTCTGCTGTTGTGCAGGCCAGAGTGCAATAGCATAATCACACTTTACCACAGCCTTGACCTCTTGAGCTCAGGTGATACTTCCACTTCAGTCTCCAGAGTAGTTGGGACTGCAGGTGTGCACCACCATACCCAGCTAACATTTTAATTTTTTTTTTTTTGTAGAGACAAGGTCTTGTTATGTTACCTAGTCTGGTCTCAAACTCCTAGGCTCAAGCGATTCTCTCAACTCAGCCTCCCAAAATGCTAGGATTACAGGTGTGAGCAACTGCACCTGGCTGGGTGTGTGTCTTGCAGGTTCTTCTTTTTCTTCTTTTTTTTTTTGAGTTGGAGTCTCACTCTGTCGCCCAGGCTGGAGGGCAGTGGCCGCTCCTGGCCAGCGCAGCCTCGACCTGCTGGGTTCTTCCACCTCAGCCTTTCAAGTAGCTGGAACTACAGGCGCGCGCTACCATGCCCGGTTGATTTTTTAATTTATTGTAGAGATGAGGTCTAGCCAAGTTGCCCAGGCGGATCACGAACCCACAGGCTCAGGCAATCCACTCATCTCAGCCTCCCAAAGCGCTGGGATTACAGGCTGAGTCACCGAGCCCGGCTAAGGAGCATGACCTTTGCACATAGTTACGGAGGAATGGCAGCATCTCTGCCTTAGAATAGTATTTTCTTGTGTTTACAATTAATAGCATTTGAGCCGGGCTAGGTGGCTCAGCCTGTAATCCCGCGCCTTTGGGAGGCTGAGGTGAGTGGATTGCCTGAGCCCACGGGTTCAAGACCCGCCTGGGCAGCAAGACCTCATCTCTACAATAAATAAAAAAATCAGCCCGGCGTGGTAGCACATGCCTGTAATTCCAGCTACTTGGAAGGCTGAGGTGGAAGGATCGCCGGAGCCCAGCAGGTCGAGGCTGCGGTGGCCGGGAGCGGCCACTGCACTCCAGTCTGGGCAACAGAGTGAGACTCCAACTCAAAACAAACAAACAAACAAACAAAAAACCCAATTAATAGCATTTGAGTTTCGAACCCACCCTGTGCGCGAGGGAAACAGGTTTGGAGACTCCAGTTAATACATTCATGCAGAGTCGGCTCTTCAAGGCCGTTGCTCAGTCTGTCCTTCTTGTTTCTGCACAGGTTTCGATCCTGCCACCCGGGATCCTGAGTTCCTGTGGCTGTCTCTATACAGGTGCGCCGACCCGGAGTCGTCAACGCCAGGCCGTTGGAACTCGGCCCCAGGTACCGGACCAGGGTGCGCAACAATTGGCGGAGGCAGATATCCGTCTCGGAAGGAGCGGTAGGGATTGGAGGAACCCCAGTTTCAGGGGGGTGGGTTCCGTTTTGTTTGGGGGCGGGGCGATGTAACAGAAGGGCTTTCGATTGGCGGAGGTGCCACGCGGGGGCGGGCCCGTCTGGGAGCTGAGCGCGCTGGACGGGCGGCGGGATGAAGAGCTTGAGGAAGCCGGCTGGGAAATGTCTGCTGCTGCCAGCTCTCGGGAGCGCGAATCTGCAGGTCCGACGGGCGGCGGGAGGCTGGACTGGAGAGTTGGGCGCGGGGCCGTGGCGGGCCCGACTCTTGGGTGGGCAGGGTGTTCGGTTTGGCCCGTGGACGCACGGGGCGAAGACTAAGGTCCTAGCCACCTCGAGGCGGGAATACTGGGGCAGAAGTTCTGTAATGTTATTCTCAGGCTGGCGAGAAGAGGGCAGGCGGGTGGGAATGGGGCACTCAGGGATCCAGAGGTTGGGTTTTAGTAAAGCTCCGTTCCTGACTCTCTGTGTGACCTCGGGCCACTCGCCGCCCCCTCTGGGACTCGATTTCTCCAGCTGAGCTTGCTCTTCGATCCTGACATTCCGACTTTGGCGTGTGGGGCGGTGCACTCCCTATGCCAGAGCCTTCCTTTGGGTGAGGTATGGTGTGGTGTTGGGCTCTATGTCAGTCCTCAGCCCCTGTAATAGATTGGGCCGTGCACAGGGCTGAAGTCCAGGAGAGCCCTGTCCACCCTGAGACTGGAGGCTAAGATGAGGTTACAGGTGAAAGGGACTAACTAGGTTTCTTTCCACCCAGCTTTTGGTGGATAATGTGCAGCACAAAAGGCCAATTGTTGAGCAGGAGGTTGTCTTTTGGAGAGTGAGAGGCCTAGGGCTGAAATTTGGGTCAGTCTGTGCTTTAGGAGGACCTGCAGACCTGTCTTTTCTGTCCATCTCCACGGTTTTCTGCAAGGCTTCCTGGTATTTTTTTCCCCAAGTGTGCCCATGAAACTCCAGTTACTTGAGAGCTTTGGCGTGACCACTGGTACCCATTGGTACCCCTTTTCTTAGTCATTTGCTAGGGATGAAGAGTCTGTCAAGTAGCCATGTAAAGTGTGGGCGGGCACTCCACTTGGTCTTACAGGGCTTGGAAAGTATGAGAGGCGGGAAGGAGTGGCGTGTTGCACAAGAGTTTGTAAAATGAGAGGAAACTAGGCGGGCAGAGGACTTCCTCAGTGCTTATGCTTTTCCTTCATTGCAGCCACCACAAGATGCGATTGAAGCACCTGATGGTGCTGATAGTTTCCATCTTTCTCGGGCTTATCTCAGAGTTTGCTTAAAGAACCAGTATTGAGACAGCTATTGCTTCAGTTTCCATGACATTCTGGGCTATGATGCTGGGACGGGTGAGAGTTTAAGAGCATATCCTCTCCTTGCCCCCTCACAAGAGGCTACCAGAATCCAGACAGTTGGCAGAGGACAGGTCCAATGGCAGCAGAAGGAGGTGGGTTCTGCCTTCTCAGCCTGCATGCCAGAACCAGGCTGTTGGAGTGCTTCATTCTATTAGTAGAGGGACATCTTACCGGAGAAGTCAGGCCAGCCGGCTCTAAAGCCAGTTAGCTGGATAAAAAATGGGCAGGGATCTCAGAATCTTTCAGTTCCTTTCAGAAACCAAAAGCTAGCTACAAGCTGGAGAGGAATTTTTGTCAAGGTTTTAGTTTTATATTGAATTTAAAAGAATTTATCCCTTCGTGATACCCACAGTAAGTGGTGTTATGCTATTAATTGCTAGTTTGCTGCTGTTAAAATTGGTAAGAAATGACACCAAGTCCCCATTCTGTTTGGGTCATTTCTGTTTCCAGAGTTCTCTGACCTCAGGAGAATTATATCTTCTGCAACAGGTAGGAGGAAACTTTGGGCTGCCTCTGAATGTTTCCCCAGGCCCCAAGGGATATAGGTTAGTGGATTTGGTTCTTCCTATGTGTATATGATCAAAATACTCACTTCCTGATAGCCTGGGAAACCCAAGGCAAAATCTCCTTAAAATTGTTCTTTGTGGCCAGGCATGTTGGCTCATACCTGTAATTCTAGCACTTTGGGAGGCTGAGGCAGGAAGATTTCTTGAACCCAGTAGTTCAAGATTAGCGTAGACAACATAGCATTTTTTTGTGTGTGTCTACCAAAAAAATGCTGTTTGTGATGCACAGAAGAAACAAGGCACCCCACCCGGGAGTGAGTAGTCTGACAGTACTTAAGTAAAGGTGAAAGAGTGTAGGGTTGCCAGCAGGACAGTGGTCCTTGTAGAGTGAGCCAAGGGCAAGAATCCCTTGAGGGCATAGGTGCTTTGGGGGAAAGGTAAATCTGGTTCTCATTTCTTGCCTTTGGTAGAGAAACAAAAAAAATCCCACTTTGATGATTCTTTCCAAAATGTCCATTCTTTTCTTTGATTTGTCTCTGCTAAATTCAGGAGTGTTAGAGTGAGCTTGGTAGGGATTATAGAAGAAAAATGAAAAGAAGCTAGTTTCAGATTGCAATCCATGTCTTCAGGTTCAGACCGGTCTAGGAGACTTAGCCTAGGGGCTAAGTTGTGATGTTGAAGTGAGATGTGATGCTTCTGGCTGAGTGGTAGCCTGTTCATCTGACTATTTTGGCCTCTTTGACTACTAAGACCTTGCTCTGAACTTAGACTGAAAGCTGTTGTAGGCAGGTACTTTTTTGATCCTTTGCGTATTTAACTGCTCTTAACTTGTTTTTTTCTTCTCTTTAACCATCAGCTGACCAGGGGGATGCTCTTAACTTCTTTGTGTAGCTTTTTCTTTCCTTAAAAAGAGTGGGGTTCTGATTTGGGAGAAATGCTTCATTATTTCTGTTTAGCCAACTGAAGGTGCTCTTATCCAGAAAACCCCATTGGGCATCCTGCATAGGGCAGGTACTCATCCAAGTCACTGTGTACAGTGTTCACTTGCACTGTATCTTGGATGCACACAAAACCTGGAGCTGTGTTCTGGAGGATTCAGAGCTATACACTAGAGAGGAAACAGCTACTCAGAAATCCCATGGGGGCTGTTCTGGGTTAATTTAACAAAGTGGTAATAACAAACACATTTTGGTCTTTTGAAATGGTTTTTTAATCCCATGGTTGATTCAAAATGAGTCAGCTTTGTAGTAACTCAAATTTAGAATGAGATGTGTTATGAGTATTTTTTTCTTTGGACCCAGGAAACAAAGTATTGAAGTCTATCTGACCTGTGAAAGGAAATGAATGCTATTTATATCTCAGGGTAACATAAAGGGTAACCTAGATTACCAGAGTAGAAGCTAGAGAGAATGTTAGAAAAATAGCCCCGGGATGGTTTTTTTTCTCTCTCACTCTCTTTCAACTTGCTTTGTCAGTATTAATAAGTAAAACCTGTGTGACCAAAGTATCTTTTTAGCATGGAGAAGAGGAATTTGCTTTTGTTTATCCTAGAGGTAGAAATATCACCTATCATTTCCACCTTTGTGGGAAGCTCTGCAGGCTCCTAAGCAAATTAATTTATTTTGGGTCACTTTGTTTCTTTAAACAAAAGAGAACTGTATTCGTTTTTTCTTCCTCCTTTTGTTGTTCCCCTCTCAATCTTTCTTCTTGCTGCCATTTAACCCTGTTTTTGTTTCTAGTACAGGAGAACCCTCCCTAAAGACGTTTTTTTTCTTCTGAAACAGTTTGTTTTGGAATTCTATAGTGGTTGTCTAGAGCAAGAGAGGTGACCCACAAACATTCAGTTGGAAGTAGAGCTTTGCACAGAAAAATCCTCAGGGAGGAAAGGTTCAAGAAGAGAGAGGCCATCAATATTTATTAGAGGAAAGACAGTGTTGGAGCATAGAAGCTAGCTGACTTGCATGTTTTTCTATGCTGCTTAAATTATACTGTTAGCCAGGCACAGTTGTGTGAGCCTGTAGTCTCAGCTACAGAGGATGAGGCTGGAGGATCAATTGACTCATGAATTCTAGCCAGCCTGGATAATACAGCAAGACCTCTTCTCCAAATTTAAAAAATAAATAAATAAAATAAATTATACTGTAACACAGTAGTCCCCAACCTTTTTGGCATCAGGGACTGGTTTCGTGGAAGACAATTTTTCTCTGGATGCGGGAGTGGGGGGGTTGGTGAGAGGGTGAGGAGTGCGCTGTCAAACCTCACTGCTAATGTTAATCTGTATTTGCAGCAACTCCCCAGCGCTAGCATCACCCCTTCAGCTGCACCACAGATCATCTGGCATTAGATTCTCATAAGGTACGTGCCACCTGGATCTCTCACATGCACAGTTCACTATAGGGTTTGTGTTCCTATGAGAATCTAATGCTGCTGATCTGACAGGAGGCGGAGCTCAGGCGGTAATGCCAGCAATGGAAAGGGCTGTAAATACAGGTGAAGCTTCCCTAGCTGGTGCACTGCTCACCTCTGGCCTCATTCCTAACTGGCGGCAGATCAGTACTGTCTGTGGCCTGGGGGTTGGGGACCCCTGCTGTAACGGTTTTGTTACTGATGATTCATATATGTACTGAAGCTAGCAAATATGAATGAGAATAGACTTTCTTGGAATGCTGATGATGGGAATTTAAACAAAGTATATGTCTAAGTGGCCTGGATATTTTTCTTTCTATCCTTTTTTTTTTTTGAAGTCAGAATCTCACACTATCACCCAGGCTGGAGGGCAGTGGCATATTCAAAGCCACTACAGCCTCAACTTGCTGGGCTCAGGAACCACAGGCATGCACTACCATGCCTGGCTAATTTTTTGATTTATTGTAGAGATGAGGTCTCGCCAAGTTGCCCAGGTTGGCCTCGAATCCCTGGTTTCAGGCAGTTCTCTCATCTCTGCCTCCCAAAGTGCTGGGATTGTAGGCGTGAGCTACCACACCTGGCATATTTTTTTATTATTGTTCTTTGGTGCAATATTAGACATGTCTTTTGACTTTCCTCTCTTACATCTATAAAATAGGAGTGAATGTTTGCCTACTGGAAGGTCAAACAGTACTTAAAGAATGCTAAATTATTATTATCATTATTTTTTGAGACAGTCTCACTCTCTTGCCCAGGCCGGAGTACAGTGGTGTAATCACAGCTCACTGCAGCCTCAAACTCCTGGGCTCAAGTGATCCTCCTGCCTCAGCCTCCCAAGTAGCTGAAACTACTAGTAGCATGCCTGGCTAATTATTCTACTTTTTTGTAGAGATGGACGTCTTATTTTGCTGCCCAGGCTGGTCTTGAACTCCTAACCTCAAGCCATCCTGCTGTGGACTCCCAAAGTGAGCCAAATACACCTGGACCCTCTCTTAATTTTTTTTTTCTTTTTTTCCCGAGTTGGAGTCTCACTCTGTCGCCCAGACTGGAGTGCAGTGGCATGCTCCCAGCCACCGCAGCTTCGATCTGCTGGGCTCTGGCGATCCTTCTGCCTCAGCCTTCCAAGTAACTGGAATTACAGGCGTGCACTACCACGCCTGGCTAATTTTTTGATTTTTATTGTAGAGATGAGGTTTCACCAAGTTGCCCAGGTGGGTCTCGAACCCGTGGGCTCAGGCAATCCACTTACCTTGGCCTCCCAAAGCGTGGGATTACATGCTGAGCCACCGAGCCCGGCTAATTTTTAATTTAATTTAATTTAATTTTTTGAGTTGAAGTCTCACTCTGTCACCCAGACTGGAGTGCAGTGGCACATTCGCTGCCACTGTGGCCTTGACCTGTTGGTCTCAGGCGATCCTTCTGCCTCAGCCTTCCAAGTAGCTGGAACTATCGGCATGTGCCACCATGCCCAGCTGATTTTTTGATTTATTGTAGAGATGAGGTCTCACCAAGTTGCCCAGGCTGGTCTCAAACCCATGGGCTCAGGCAGTCCTCTCACCTTGGCCTCCCAAAGTGCTGGGATTATTAAGCATGAGCCACCATGCCTGTCCTGACCCTCTCTTATATCTATAAAATGGGAGTGAATATTTGCCTATTGAAAGGTCACACAGGATTTAAAGAATGCTAAACTATTCAGAGGTGCTTTCATTTGGGAGACACAATTAGAAATTGGAAATGCCCACCTCTAGAGTCTGGCCACCCTCTTGAGGGCCTGTCCTAGGGTGATTTCTTCCTGGCAAAAACTGCACTTACCGTATTCTTTATTCCTTTCCTTCTTCCAGTTTCATAACTCTTAATGTAATCACTAAAAACCTTGGTCATCCCTGATTTTTCCCTCTCTTCTCATGTGTAATAATCAAATCTGTTCATTCTTTTTTTGGAGTACCTCTGTTAACTGCCCACATTTCAAAATCTCCATAGTTTATGTTGGTGTCCTCTTAGCTGAACTATTAGTCTCCATACAAGTCTTCCTAACTTTAAGTTTCCCTCTCCCTTAAGGATTTTCTCAGAACATAACTTTGATCATGTCCTACTGTTTTATAAGTGAACTTGAATACGGTACCACTTCCTGTTGCCTACAGAATAAAATTCAAATTCCTTAGTGTGGCGTTCAAGTTCTGCACAGCTTGGCCTCAGCCCTTCTTTCTGGTCCTACCTGCCACACTTCATCTTCATTTCCTCTTTTTTTTTTTTGAGTTGGAGTCTCACTCTGTTGCCCAGGCAGGAGTGCAGTGGCACACTCACAGCCACCACAGCCTCAACCTGCTGGGCTCAGGCGATCCTCCTGCCTCAACCTTCCAAGTATCTGTAATTACAGGCACACGCCACCACGCCCGGCTGATTTTTTGATTTATTGTAGAGATGAGGTCTCACCAAGTTGCCCAGGCTCGCCTCGAACTGGTAGGCTCAGGCAATCCTTTCACCTTGGCCTCCTAAAATGCTGGGATTAGAGGTGTGAGCCACCATGCCCAGCCCTTCATGTCCTCTTAATTCAACTGCTTATTATTTCTGGATAAAACCCTGTACTTTTTTTTAACCTCTGTGTCTTTTTGTTGTTGTTTGTTTGTTTGTTTTGAGTTGGAGTCTCATTCTGTCACCCAGGCTGGAGTGCAGTGGCACGATCACAGCTCACTGCTGCCTTGACCTCCTGGGCTCAGGTGATCCTCCTACCTCAGCCTCAGCTGGGACTACAGGCACACACCATCATGTCCAGCTAATTTTTTTATTTTTCTGTAGAGACAGTCTCGCCATATTGCCCAGGCTGGTCTCAAACTCCTGGGCTTAAGCAGTCATCCCGCCTCAGCTTCCCAAAGTGCTGGGATTATAGGCATGAGCCACTGCACCCAGCCACCGCTTTGTTAACTTCGCATTCAGCTACATTTTTATAAGCTTGAACTTGCTGGTCTTAGCATTTTGCATTCTCTCTCTTTCCCAAATGCCAGTGCAATATCGTGTACATCAGTAGGTTCTCAAAAAATGTGCCTGTCTCTGGTTGAACTGCAGAGACTCATATAATTCCTAGTCCTGAGTGCTCTGTGGCTTGAACGACTCCTGCCCTCTTCCTCTCCTTCTTCCTCTCCGAGCATCCTCTGTGCTGCCCTCCCCCTCCCTGGGTAGCTCCTGCCCACTTCTCTTTTAGCTTTATCACCAGACCACAGACAGTTCACAGAAGGCCCAGGGAGAGTCTGAAGGGAAGATTCAAGTCATCTCTCTGATGGCCTGTCACCACTAACCTGTTGCTAGAGAGTAATTAATTGCCCTGGAGTCTTTCTCCTTGAAAGCTAAACTGGTAATATTTAGTCCTTGATAGCCTAAATTGGATTTGCACAGGTTGCAATTGGATTTTCAGCCCAGGGCTTACAGGTCTGCAGGGCATGAGGTGTGTTTTTAGAGATGACTGCGCTCATTTTAAATGGCAGACTTAGGCTGGGTGTGGTGGCTCATGCTTGTAATCCCAGCACTTTGACAGGCTGAGGCGAAAGGATTGCTTGAACCCCAGACTTCAAGACCAGCCTGGGCAACATAGTGAGATGTCTTCTCTACAAAAATAAATAAATAAATATTAACCAAGTGTGGTGGTATGTGCCTGGAGTCCCAGCTACTCAGGAGGCTGAGGCAGAAGGATTACCTGAGCCTAGGAGGTTGAGGCTGTGGTGAGCCATAATCATGCTACTGCACTCGTCTGGGCAACAAAGTGAGATCCTGACCAAAAGTAGATAAATAAAATAAGTGCCAGACTCTACGGCACTTTTTTTAAAGCCATAAGATACTGAGAAATGTAAAGAAATGAAAGAGGAAAAGAAAATGAAACATAGTTATTTGCTTTATAGGAAAGCAACAGGACTGGGCTTGCTGGCTCACACCTGTAATCTCAACACTTTGGGAGGCAGAAGCGAGAGGTTTGCCTGAGCCCATGGGTTTGAGACCAGCCTGGGCAACTTCTCTATAAATAAAAAAATTAGCTGGGCATGGTGATACATACCTGTAGTTCTGGCTACTTGGAAGACTGAGGTGGAAGGATCACCTGAGCCCAGCAGGTTGAGGCTGTGTGGTCGTGAGCATGCCACTGCACTCCAGCCTGGGCAATAGAGTGGGACTCTGACTCAGAAAGAAAGAAACAGAAGTATTTAGGATGGTGGTCAGGCTGAAATGCAAAAAATGAATTCTTTTCTTTTTTTTTCCTTTGAGTAAGGGTCTCATTCTGTTATGTAGGCTGGAGTGCAGTGGCAAGATCATAGCTCACCATAGCCTCAAACTCCTGGGCTCAGGCTATCCTCCCACCTAGCCTCCCAAGTAGCTGGGACTACAGACACATGTCACTACACCCAGCTAATTTTTTTTATTTTTTGTAGAGATGAGGTCTCACTATGTTGCCCAGTCTGGCCTTAAATTCCTGGGCTTAAGCAGTCTTCTTGCCTAGCATCTCAAAGTGCTGGGATTACAGGTGTGAGCTGCTGCACCTGGCCTCTTTCCATCCTTTTTTTTTTTTTTTTAAGTCAGAGTCTTACTCTCGCCTAGACTGGAGTGCAGTGGCACGCTTAGGGCTCAGGCAATCCTTCCGCCTTAGCTTTCCAAGTAGCTGGAAGCATAGGCTCACACCACCATGCCTGGCTAATTTTTTAATTTATTGTAGAGACGCGGTTATGCCAAGTTTTCCAAGCTGGTCTTGAACCCCTGGGCTCAGGCGACTGGTCCTCTTGCCTCCACCTCCCAGAGTGGTGGAATTACAGGCATGAGCCACCACTCCCAGCCCTTTCCATTCTTTTTTTTTTTTTGAGTCGGAGTCTCACTCTGTCGCCCAGACTGGAGTGCAGTAGCCGCTCCCGGCCACCGCAGCCTCGCCTGCTGGGTTCTGGGGATCCTTCCGCCTCAACCTTCCAAGTAGCTGGAACTACAGGCGCACGCTACCATGCCCGGCTAGTTTTTTGATTTATTGTAGAGATGAGGGCTCACCAAGTTGCCCAGGTGGGTCTCGAACCCACGGGCTCAGGCAATCCACTCACCTCAGCCTCCCAAGGCACAGGATTACAGGCTGAGCTCTTTTCCATTCGTTTTAATGCCAGGTGCCCTAAATTATGCACTTCTCTCAAGGGCTCCCTGCCCTGTGTACTGTGTGCTGTGTAAACACTTCGCTTTCCTTTGCAAGAAGAGTAAAATGTAAACACTTCGCTTTCCTTTGCAAGAAGAGTAAAACTCAAAACTCCACATGGCGTTGGAATTCTCTCACAGTTTGGCCTTAAATTTATTACTGTTATCCAACATCTTTATTGTATTAGTAGTTAACACTTATTAAGCACTTACTATGAGTCCGTGAGCCTTATAATGTGCCTCAAAAGTTCCGTAAGAGGGTCTCTATTTTTCAGTTGATAAGATCAAGATCCAGAGAGGGTAGGTAACATGCCTGTGATCACCCATCTGGGCAGTGTCAGTTGAGAATAGAACTCACACACTTGAGTCCTAACCACAACACTCTTCTTTTGTATCCTTGGATGTTTCTCAAATAAAACATTTCCCTTCTACTTGTTTATCTTATTATGACTTAATTCTGAGCATATCTCCATAATACTATGTCTCTGTGCTTTTGCTGAAATTATTTTCTCTGCCAGAAGTGCTTTCTGACCTCCTTGTTTTTCTGATAGGTGATATTGTTTATTGATTGAGAGCATAATCTTGATTCAGATTCCCTGGATTCTGGGTTTGAATGGTGGCTTTGCCATTTACTACTTTTTGTGTGTGTTTGTTTTGTTTGTTTTGTTTTCCTTTGTTTTTGAGTCAGAATCTCACTGTTACTCAGGCTGGAGTGCAATGGCACAATCAGCTCATTCTAGCCTTGACTTTCTGGGCTCAGGTGATCCTTCCTCCTCAGTCTCACGAATACTGGGACTACAGGTGTGTGTTACCACACTAGCTAATCGTTTGTTTTTTTGTTTTTGTTTTTTTTGTAGAGATGAGTTCTCACTATGTTGACTAGGCTGTCTTAAACTCCTGGGCTCAAATGATCCTCTCACCTTGGCCTTGCAAAATGTGGGATTACAGGTGTGAACCACTTTGCCTGGCGTGTGCTCTTGGACAAGTTATTTAACTTCTCTGTGTTTATCTCATGAACTGTAATGTGGATATACTAACAAACAGTAGTTGTGAGAATAAATGATATGTAAAATGATTAAAACTGTACTTGACATGTAGTAAGGCTTTATTTGCTATTAATAATATTCATGATAACATTAGTGTCATTGTCATCATTGGCATAGCTTCATTTGGGTTCTAGGTAGGTTGGTCTAGATTGATTTATCTCCCTTTGAATTGAACATATTCCTTGCTAGTAGGTGTGGCAGTGCTGTCTCAGACTGACAGAGCCCATGGAACAGCCCCCTGGTGTGTGCACAGCATGAAGTCACTGGCAAGTAGTGAATCAACCCACTTAATCCTGCCAGTTTCAACTGTCAGGTATTTTGAAGCACATGGTTTGCAGGTCTTTTCTTTCATGGTTTTGCAGGTTCTTCCAGTGTGCTGGAGATGGAATGCAAAGGCTGGTGACTGGGAAGATAGGAGGGACACCTCCATTGAGACCTGTCTGGTAGATGCTCAGAAAGGGCAGGACATGATCTCCACCCAGCAGCGACAGCCACACACCCACACATCCTGTAGCAACTGTGGTGGCACTTTTGCTTTGTTATCCAAATGCATTACCCTTCTATTCACATAGTACTTACTCCTGATAGTTTACAGTTTCTTTGACGATGTTGTACTCATCTTTACAAAAGGGGAGACTGGGCTTTAGAGTCAAAAAGATCTTGGTTTTGATATCAGCTGTGCCATTTGTTGGCTCTGTGTCTTTGGGCATGTCTGCTATATGCTCTAGGTTTCAATATCCTTATTTGTAAAAGGAGGCCAACAATCAGACATAGTACATGAAGCACTTAGCATAGTACCTAGCTATGAGAGGGTACTTGATCAATGGCACTCATTATTATCAAAGCAGTGGGGGATTAGGAGTGGTAGAGAAGAAGAAAAAGAATAAACACTTCCTGACGGCTGTGTTTCAGGCATTGTGCTAGGTTCTTGATCCATACACATTGTATTTGTTTATCCTTTTGGCTTCTCTATAAATGTGGTGGCATTACCCCCATTTTACAAATGAGGAAACAAATGAAGTAATTTGCTTGTGGTTTTTATATGAGGTAATGGTTGGAGCTGGTAAAGTAGCCAGCTCTATTTGCATTCCAAAGCCCAAGGCATTTTCCAAAACATTCTAAATATCTCTTAAAGTGACAACAAGTAGGCCAGACATGGTGGCTCATACCTGTAATCCCAGCACTTAGGGAGGCAGAGGCGAGAGAATTGCCTGAGCTCAGGGGTTTGAGACCAGCCTGGGCAACTTGGTGAGACCTCATCTCTACAATAAATCAAAAAATAAACTGGGTGTGGTAGTGCATACCTGTAGTTCCAGCTACTTGAAAGGCTGAGGCGAAAGGATCTCCTGAGCCCAGCAGGTTGAGGCTGCCGTGGCTGTGAGCATGCCATCGTACTCCAGCCTGGGCAACAGAGTGAGACACAACTAAAAAAAAAAAAAAAAAGTGCCAAATTACATAGACAGGAAGGCCCTCAGAATTCAAAGAAGTGACTACTGAGGAGGGAGTTGATGTTGGTCTTTGAAGTACAGGTGGCTGAGAAGAGGAAGGGATATCATATGAAGGCAGGAGTGAGGGTGACATGTGTGGGGAACCTGTCTTTTTGCATTGGGCTGTCTGTGGGTAATAGATTGATGAAAAAGAGTAGAGACAACATGCAAAGGACCTCAGAGGCCAGTTGAACCAGTTTACGTCTTCACCTGTGGGCAGTGGTATAACACTGGAAGTTTTAGAGGCAGGAGAGATAAAATCAGAGTTTAATCTGGCCAAGTCCAAAGACTAAGTTGGGTAGAGAGAAGTGGGAGAATCATGTAGTTGGCAGACTCTGGAGTTAGCAAGTGAGGAGATGATGGCCTGGAGGAAGGCAGGTGTGAGAATGAAGAGACAGATGACTGACTCTCTCAGGGTCCAAGGAGAGAGGTGAGCGGTTGGCAGGATCGCACACCTGGCAGACAGGAGAACACTGGTGCTGGAGACAGAAGGGAGAGCTCAGGGAAAGGACCCAGCATGATGCCACAGTTTCACTTGGGACCCACCTGCATACAGAACATCCTGAAGAGGAGACAGCAGAGGGGCTGAGCTCATGCAGGGTTAGATGGCTCTGTGCTGCCTGCTGTTCTCCTTGCAGAGAGGAAACAGGGTCTAGGTTTGCACCATCCAATATGGTAGTCCCTAGCCAGTTGTGGCGATTTCAGTTTAATTTAGGTAAAATCAAATAACATTCAGTTTCTCATTTGCTCGATCCACATTTTTTTTTTTGAGCCAAAGTCTCACTCTGTCGCCCAAGCTGGAGTATAGTGGCATGTTCATGACCACCGCAGCCTTGACCTGCTGGGCTCAGGTGATCCTTCCACTTCAGCCTTCCAAATAGCTGGGACTACAGGCGTATACCACTATGCCTGGCTAATTTTTTGATTTATTGTAGAGATGGGGTCTCATCAAGTTGCCCAGGCTGGTCTTGAACCTGTGAGCTCAGGCAATCCTCTCATCTCAGCCTCCCAAAATGCTGGGTTTATAAGTGTGAGCCACCACGCCTGGCCTTTTTTGAGCCACAATTTAAGTGTTCAAGAGTTGCTAGTGGCTACTGTGTTGGACAGTGCACTTACATAATATTTTCATCATCAAAAAATATTAGGTGTAGCCACCACGTCTCCAGCCTGGGCCAAAAAATGTATGTTATTAGCTAACTTTGCAAATATATATAAACAAAAAGAAAAAAGATACTCTACTACTGAGAAGTGACTTCAGTTAACATTCTGGTGTATACTCTCCCAGCACTGGCCTAGGTCTTGGACAGTACCTACAAATAATTGGGAGCTTGGAGGAGAAAATTGAGCAAAAGAAGAAGCAATTGAATTAAGAAATAATGTTGCTGACTCTTAATTCTCAAAAGAAATGGCGTATTTCTTTCTTTTTTTTTTTTTTTGAGTCAGGGTCTCACTCTGTCACCCAGGCTAGAGTACAGTGGCACCCATCATGGCTTATTGCAGCCACCTACTCCCAGGCTCAGGTGATCCTCCTGTGTCAGCCTCCCAAGGAGTAGCTGGGACTACAGGTGCAGGCCACCACACGCAACTGATTTTTAAATTTTTTGTAGAGATGAGGTCCCGCTATGTTGCCCAGACTGGTCTCAAACTCCTAGGATCAAGCGAGCCTCAAACTCCTAGGATCAACCTTGGCCTCCCAAAGTGTTGGAATTACAGGCATGAGCCACCACACCTGACTGAAATGGGGTATTTCTTTTTTGAGTCGGAGTCTCTCTCTGTCCCCCAGGCTGGAGTACAGTGGCACACTCATAGCCACTGCAACCTCGACCTGCTGGGTTCAGGTGATCCTTCTGCCTCAGCCTTCTAAGAAGCTGGAGACACAGGCATGAACCACCACGCCTGCCTAGTTTTTTGATTTATTATAGAGACAAGATCTCACCATGTTGCTCAGGTTGACTTTAAACCCCTGAGCTCAGGTAATCCTCTTGCCTCCTCCTCCCAAAGTGCTAGGATTATAGGCATGAGCCACTGCGCCTGGCCTTGAAATGGGATATTTCCATTTTGGTTTGAATTTGCTTTTTTTCCTTATGTGATAGCGTGTTTTTGAAAAACCCAGACCTCAAGTCAGTGGAAGACTTGGCTGTAAGACATTAAAATTGAGAGATTTTCTCTTATCTTTGTTCTGTAGGTCTAGCCCTCCAACAGGCTTGATTTGAGTTAACTATGGGAAACGGAGACAGCAGCCTCATGAGGCAGATGCTGTTATCTTTGTTCAAATGAGGAAGTAGATAGAGGCTTACAGACGTTAGATATCTTGCTCAAGGTCACATAGCAAGTAAGAGATGGGGCTAGAAATAAAATTCAAGTCTTTGACTCCAAAACTTCTGTGTGTGTGTGTGTGTGTGTGTGTGTGTAATACACAAAAAAAACTTTTATTTTTAATTGTCTCACTCTGTCACCCAGGCTGGAGTGCAGTGGCAGGATCACGGCTCACCATAACCTTGAACTCCTGGGTTCAAGCAATCCTCCCTCTTCACCCTCCCTAGTAGCTTAGGACTACAAAGTGCATGTCACCATGACTGACTAATTTTTTGATTTTTTTTTGTGGGGACAAAGTCTGGATGTGCTGTCTAGGTTGTTCTCAAATTCCTGGGCTCAAGCAATTCTCATGCCTTGGCCTCCCAAACCTCCCAAAGTGTTGAGATTACAGATGTGAGTCACCATGTCTCGCCAAAAGGTCACATGGTTTTGCAGGTTCTTCAGTGTGCTAGAGATGGAATGCAAAGGCTGGTAACTGAGAAGACGGGAGGGATACCTCCTTTTAGATCAGTCTCGTAGATGCTCACAGCAGGACATGATTGCCACCAGCAGTGACAGCCACATATCCCATATCCTAACTAACTAACACAAGCTAGCTTTGAAAGTATGTGTAGCCGGGCTCGGTGGCTCAGCCTGTAATCCTGCGCCTTTGGGAGGCTGAGGTGAG